>NW_015557079.1:1350583-1362109 GCF_001515605.1 Sinocyclocheilus anshuiensis
TTATTTTATTATTTTTTTTTTTTTTATTTATGCATAGGTAAACATTTATATATAGTATATTCATAGTCAAAATCTGTCAGTAGGTTAGCTGTGTATAGGTACAGTGTTTATGTGAAGCATCCGTATAGTCTGTATTTTTTTTAACTTATGTATAGGTAAACATTTATATATATATATAGTATATGTATAATCAAAATCAGTCAGTAGGTTAGTTGTGTATAGGTTTTTACTGCTTTACTGTATAGGTTTTTACTGTTTTACTTCATTGTTGTATGCCTGTATTTATGTAACACCGTGGTCCTGTGAGGCACGACATTTCGTTCCACTGTATGTCCCCACATGCAGCAGAATGACAATAAAGCTCAACTTGAACTTGAACTTGAACTTTTTTCTGCAGCTGGGGTTGAGGCTGGGATTTGGAGAGCAAAGCTGGATGAAATGAGATTTGTTTCTCTCTTTACAGGTTCAAATAAGTTACCTACGCTTGAGGAAATGGAGGGAAATGATCAGGAGATGACGGAGGAGGAGTGGACTCGGCGAGTGGCCGAACTCAATAAACATCAGGTTGGGAGTGAGTGTAATGTTCGAAACCATCATGTACTGCTTAAAGGGCACTACTTTGGATGTGATGGGATGTGCATTTTCCCTAACATACCATGCTGAAACTTTCCTTCCTGACGTCTGTTTTGTTCGGCTGGGTCTTCATGGACCTAAAAGCAAATAAAATGTGTGACTTTTGAACTGTTTTCCCCCCATAGGAAACCACTAAAGAGGTTTGAGGAGTAATTCAGAAGGTGGGATGAACTTTTGCCCAGATTTCGGCTTCAATCAACCTTGTGTTTGAATGGAAAGAGAGAAAGTTTCATTTGTTTAGTTTATTATATTAATTATTGATGTATTCAAAGGTGTGTTCTCTTCTGGTATTTTATATAGTCTTTTTTTTTTATTTGTATGGGACTATAAAAGAGTCTGTATGATTTGTACCTGTTGTGTAAATTACTGCAAACCTTTTTGTAATAGTATTTTTATACATTCAGTGTCATTTTAATGCTTCTATAATGCAGTGTATTCATTTTTACCGTAAAGTTAACAGAAAATATGTTTTGTATAAAGACCATTAACATCAACAAGATTTGTGCATAGTGAAATAATTATACATTTTATCACAATTTTGATGATTGTAATATGACATACAGTATCTTATGTACATTGTAGAATTTACTTCACCTTTCAAAAAGTGGGGATTGGATAATGTCAACAGGAATCCCTCATTATTTTGTGATGACTTTGCATTAATAAAATCAGAATTAATTCAGAACGTAAAACTGGTCAGGTTGATCTGTTTGTTCATTTTGGCCATTTTTTTCAGCTGGTTGGGCTAGACGCAGGGGTGCCCAAACTCGGTCCTGGAGGGCCGGTGTCCTGAGATTCGTTTCAGTCGCAATGACTCACTTATTAACAGTCACTTGCTGCCACCTATTGGAGGTTTGAATTTCACATTCAAAGTATCTTTTATTATTTAAATCATTTCAAATATCAGTATTCAACGTTTTACGTTTAATATATCAAAACATTATTGATGCATTTGTAATTGCAGGTTAATTGCAGGCATGTCCTGCATTAAACAGTGAGTAAATACATATAAATGCCACTTCAGATGCAGCTTCTGTGTTGATTTAATCTGCTTGGTAACAGCCCAAATGTCTTATTATTCTAATTCACTGTTTAAATGTAAGACTTTGACTCAAAAGATAATGGACACTTTTAGAAAAAATGGCTTTATAAAGGTAAAAATGCTCATAATATGTAAAAATCAGTTTAAACTTATTGGAAAACACACAGAATATGAAGAATATCAAAAACCTTAGGAGTCAGCTTAATTACCTTAAGGTAATTACCTGCACCATAACAACCTCAGCAAAATATAGTCGTCGTTATTGATAAAATCCCAGAAAATATCGAGATATTATTTTTTGTCAATATCGCACACCCCTATTTGGAAGAAAATTATCTTACACGAGACTAACTTTATCTAGACTAACAACATTTTGACACGACCTGCAAATTACCACAATAGATAAATAACTAGGCATACCTTACACCATGTCTAGGATTCTAGGAAGCGAGCAGGGCGGTGCCGCGCAACAAATATTGATATTGATATGATATTTTTCTTACAAAAACGCATCGATTCACTACAGAAGGCCTTTATTCACCCCCCGGAGCCATGTGAGGCACGTTTTAATATGGATGGATGCACTTTATTTGACTACTTTTGGACTGTTGAACAAAAACACCCGCCCATGCAGCTTGGAAGAGCAAGGAACATTTTTTAATATAACTCCGACTGGATTCGTTTAAAAGAAGAAAGTCATATACACCTACGATGCTTAGAGGGTGAGTAAAACATGGACTACTTTTCTTTTTTGGGTGAACTAACCCTTTAAATGATGTGCGATCTACCAGCATTGCCTTTTGCGATCTACCTATTGGACACCCCAGATGTGCACAAGCCCATTTAAAGTGTCTGTAATGAGACTATTTGTGTACGAATATAGAAGCCCTATGATTAGCTACAACTGCCATCATTTGAAGTGTCACAAAATTCTGAAATTATCGTACATTGTGGGATTATTATTTTTTTCATTATTAATCGTACATCGTACAGAGGTCAAAGTTATCGAACAAATACGATAATTATCGTACGTCTGGCAACACCGACGTGCAGGGTCGCATAAGAGCCTTACAGTCATGTTTGGCCCCTGGATGACCAACCACTGACTGCAGGAGGCGTGCCGCGTGACACATGCGCGCACTCCAGTACAGATAAAACCAAAGTCTTCGGTCAGGACTCAGGAGCGCCCTTCGCACAGCTGCAGTTTAGTCACTTTAGTCAAAGGGGATCATCTATATAATATGTGTATGGCTCAAGACAAGAATTCCGAGGCGATAACTTTTTATATTGTTGCACCATTAAAAAGTGTGATCCTTTGCTTTATTGTATTCCTATTTTATTATTTTGCTGTACTAATTAGTCCATATGGCTCGTTTCCCAAGCATGGACGACAAGTGTTCTATTTTATATTTATCGCGTCTGCATCTGGACGACTTGAGCTTGGATCATCTCACGGACAGTAAAAGGCAACAAATCCAGCAGCTGCATCTCACTTACAATCGTTTATCGTTTCTTCCACCTTCAGTTTGTTTTCTGTCCAACCTGGAATACCTGGATATCAGCAATAATGCGCTCACAGTCATACCAGATGACATTATGCGCCTAACAAACCTAAAGACGTTTGTAATAAAGAACAATCTTCTGGATGAGTCCTCGTTCCCTAAGGAGTTCGAACGCATGCAGGTAGAGACTCTGAATCTGAGTGGGAACAGGTTTGAGGACATTCCCATGCAGTTTCTCAAAATGACCACACTACAGTCTCTGTCACTTGGAGGAAACAGATTGAAGAATATCCCTGCAGAAATAGAGAACCTGACCAGGTATGAGTTTGTTTCTTTGTCCAGATATGAACCATCTTTTAATACAAAGACCCAAAGTACAAAATAATAAATCAATAAATAATAAAAAAAAAACAGATTATTCTGATCAATTATTATAAATACATGTATATTAATAACAATAAATACACAAAAAATAATGGAGGTATTTACTATGATATATCTGTTTCATAATACCATGGTAATACCACTGTGCGAGTGCGAGCCATTACTGTAAGATCAAGAAAATGAAAAGAAGAAACTGCTCTGACTTTTCAACCAGGTTTCAAACTCTGGAAAAAAAAAATTGAATTAGTCTTTATTTTTGTATTTGCTCTTTTAATTTTAGTTAAATTTTTAGTATTTTTATTGTGTGTTTTTGCTATTTTAATTAATGTTTTTTAAATATATGATTTTTATTTGTATTTATTTATTTTTTTTCAGTTTGACTTATTTTACTACATCAAACTAAATGAAAACGAGAAATGTTGCTTTGGCAACAATAAAAATAAACGTATTAAAAAATATAAACATGTAATATTTAGTTAAAATGGATTGTTTTTATTTATTTATTTATTTAATTTCAGCTAACATTTATTTTATTTTAAGTTAATTATTGTATTGTAGTTATAGTTAACTGTAATAACCCTAACATAGATACTCTGCTTTAGACCATATACTGTATCTCTTGAAGGCTGTTGAGATCCTTGTACAGATTTGCATCTGGCCTGGATCAGTGTTACAAAACTAGACAGTTGAATGCATTCCATGGCCTGGGGTTGGTTGGTGGGGCTTATGGGTAAAAGACTAACCAACAGAATGGGAGAACTGCTTAAGTACTCTATGGCAAATAATTAAACATGACATAACAGTCTGTTTACTCTTAAGTTAATGATCTCTCGTTTCATTCAAACCTAGAAAGTTCAAATGAGCTCTTCCTGTTTCATTGTTGCATTGCTAAATTCTGTATTTACAGTAGATGAACTCTGAACTTCCCACTATTGGTGTGTTTTTATCCTCATTGTATGATTGCTCACTTCTACATTGCAGTAATTCCGCTTTAGCTTTTCCCATATTAATATTCGCATTTAAAAACAGGCACATTCTCATTCAGGCTTTTTTTTAAAAGATTTAAACACACCCCCATTGGCAAGATGAGAAATGAGTATTTGGTGCAATTTTCCAGGTAGTAAATCTGCTAAAATTTGTTTGGTCAATTTGTAGGAGTATGTTAGCATACTGTATAGCTAGCCTTAAAGCTAACACAAACTAAAAGCTACAAAACTTTGATTTTAATGTCATGGGTCTTCAACTTCTGACCTCTGTTATGTGATGCTACAGTCTAGAGATGCTGTATTTGGGAGGAAACCTCATCTCCTCCATCCCACCTGAGGTGGCTAACCTCATCAGTCTGAGATACCTGGTTCTATGTGACAATCGCATCCAAAGCATACCGCCCCTGCTCAACAAGTGAGATCTTTTGTTACTTACTGTATGTTGTAAAGTCAGAGAAGTTATGTGATTTTTTAATGGTATCATCTGATTTCTGTCCTTGCAGACTACACTCCCTGCTCTCTCTCAGTCTCCACAACAACCTGCTGACCTTCCTCCCTCGTGAGATCCTCAGCCTCGTCCATTTGCAGGAGCTCAGTCTGCGTGGAAACCCTCTTGTTGTGCGCTTCATCAAGGATATGACCTACGACCCTCCATCTCTGATGGAGCTGGCAGGACGCACCATCAAGTCCCAGAACCTCCCGTTCAGCTCGTGTGACCTACCGTCCAATCTGATCCATTATTTAAACCTGGCTAGCGAATGTCCCAACCCAAAGTGTGCAGGTATGGGAGGACAATAATGCTGTATAATCTGTGAAAAAGAGCTTTTTTTTTTGCACGGGCATGTGAAGCCTCTGCATACTTATGTGAAACATTCGCATGCTTATGTGAAATTTTCGTGTTTGCACAATAAATTTTCCATGCTAGTAATTTTTTATTTTCTTGTTCGCATGCAAAAGTCAATGGATATTTTATTTTTGCAAAGGTTCCTTTAGGGGCTCTGTAAAGTAAGTGATTTTTTCATGCTAAAATCGTGTTAACGTGCACAAGTTTGCGACTAAATTGCTGAAAGTAAGAATTTTAATATTTACAGATTGAACCCATTCACTCCAAAATTTCTGCTTTTTTTTTACCAAAAGGAGGGAATTTTTGTGGCAATCAACACAATTGACCCTTCACAAAGACCCACCCCCTTTAGTTACTGTTGCTATGTCCGACAAGCCATGGCGCTCTAACGCCACACATCAAGTTCTCATGCAGTGAAAAATACTTTGCGGAGCAAAGAGAAAACTGACAACACTTACTTTAGGTATGTAGCAATGTCTCAGCTTTCAAATTTTGTCTTTTTCTAAGAATTTCTCACAATAAATAAAGTTTTGTGGCTCTTTAACGTGTCGTGACAGATCACTGTAGCGCCTCAGTTCAAGCAGCATGTGAACTGATCATCTCTTCCTCTTTACTAGTTATTTTATGAAATAAACATGAATGAACATCAGAAGGTATCTTGTTTCAACCGTGGAAAGACGTCTATACGCACAATTTTTCAAGTTCAAGTCCACCAACGTTAATATACTCCCCTGTCTGGTTTGTTTGTTGAAAAAATGGGCAGATTCGGCGTTATGATTGGTCAGATCACCTGTCAATCAAACTCCATGCGAAGGGTCAATTGCTGTTGACTGATTCTGTTGACGATTCTGAACTAAAAACTTCATAGGTTGACAAAGTTGCAGATTTTTATTGTTGTCTTTGACATGTTGAATATTTGTCCACCTCTTCACATTTCTCTATATCTCTCCCATCATGCCCTCTAGGTGTTTACTTTGACTCTTGTGTGAGGCACATCAAGTTTGTGGATTTCTGTGGGAAGTACCGCCTGCCGCTCATGCATTACCTCTGTTCGCCGCAGTGTTCCTCTCCCTGCAGCTCAAACCCACAGAGCGACGCGGAGTCAGAGGAGGAGAACAGCGTCCCTGCAGACAGGCTCCAGCGGGTACTGCTGGGATAGGACAAACCTCCAACAGAGACAGTTACCTGCCACAGGATTTCCATTTAATGCTTAATTTCATGTTTTCGTTGGTCTATAAAATGCTAAAAACACTTTGACTCAAAAGAGTTGGGTTTTAGAACTGTTTTAGTGACTCAACGTAAAAGCAATGGCTATTTAGTTTAGTTCTTTTATGGTGTTTTTAACTGTTTTTTTGTAATTCGCCTTTTGTGTTCCATGGAGAACAAAAGCAAACTGGTTTGAAATTTCATGAGGGTGAGTAAATAACACAAACTGTGAACTATTCCTACTAATGTTGCTGATAAGGCATCTGAAAACTTTGGCATCTTGCCTAAAACAGTATTTCGAGTAGGTCAGCTTGACACAGACCAATCCTACATGCAATCAAGAGAACAAACTGATCGCTTTGCACTTCTGGAAAATGTGATCAATATGTGAACAGTTACTCTTTGACCTCTTCTTTGTATTGACTGTTAATCTGCCCTAATTTTTCTGTCCAAAGGTCAGGTTATGGACTATGATGGCTACATCACACAATTCGAAAATGTATAGAAAGCTATCATCCATGACACAACCTTGAAAATAGTTACACGCAAAAGGACAGTTTTTTTTGTATTTTGTCTTATTTTCAGAAGTTTGGCTACAGCGATTAGGTTTCAGATCAATATAAGCTTTAAAAGAGCTCATAATGGCCTTATAGTGAATAAAACAGATATTATACTGCTCGATGATAACTTATCTCTTGTGTGTGTGTTTCTTCTGAGCACAGTTATTATTTGAGTCACCCTGACTATTTGATCATACGGTGATGATTATTTTAATGGTATTGCATAATGTGTATGACTTTGAGAGTTTTGGGTCAGTGAGTTCATATCAATATCTGACAGCTGCATTTATGGCCAATTTATATGCACTCTTCTCCCATCAGATGCAGCTATCACTCTTATTCAGTGTTGGGGGTAACGCATTACAAGTAACGTGAGTTACGTAATCAGATTACTTTTTTCAAGTAACTAGTATTACTTTTTAATTTACAAGAGAATATCTGAGTTACTTTTTCAAATAAGTAACGCAAGTTACTTTTTTTTTTTCCAATTTACTGATAGACAGCTCTCCTGTCCCCATGTTGAGAGAAATCAGAAGATGTTACTGTAGATCTAAAATAAATATGAATATGCATTAATTCATCTCACTCACAAAAAAAAAAAACACTCTAGACAACATTTGTGTGTCTTTTTTTATTGCTGAAGTGTGTTAAAATGTTTTCTTCTGCATTCTACTGTATGGACGTAAATTTACTTTCCCTTCAGCCTGAGGCTTATTCATTTCACTTTTGGTGTGAAAAGGCTTTTATATTTGCCAAAAATAGAACTTTTTTATTTTAAAAACAAACAAGCAAGCCCTGTCCAGATTTTAAAAGTAACGCAAAAGTAACGTAACGCATTACTTTCCATAAAAAGTAACTAAGTAACGTAATTAGTTACTTTTTTATGGAGTAACGCAATATTGTAATGCATTACTTTTAAAAGTAACTTTCCCCAACACTGCTCTTATTGCAAATACCAGTCTTTTAGCACTGTTTACGATCTTACAGTGACCTGACACAGATTGCGACACCTCTGCTGAGACGAGGAGGAAACTCCATCTCGTCCATCTCTCTCTCTGGAATAATGGGACAGTTTTTTTTTTTTTACAAAGGAATCTCAAAGGTAGGATGAGTTAGCACTTCTCTCAGCTTTACAGGTCTGACTCAGCACATTTCAAAACACATAAACGGGTTTAGAGAATTGAAATAAGAAAAAGAGTTAGTTTCTAGAACCACCCTGCTGTAAAAAAAAGAAAAGAAAAGTTCCCCCTAGTCTGATAGCTGGTTTTAAAGGGGGTTTGGGCACTGGCTTGGCCAGATACCTTAAACCAGCAAGCTTGTCAGAAAGAAAGATCTCTAGCCCACATTTCAAGACTCTTGTGGATGGTAAACACTAAAAAGGAGAAACAATCTGAAAATGTAATCTTACTTCACAGTGTTTTAAAAGACCCAAGTGTAATGCTCTGTAAACTCCAGAAGATCATAAGTATTCTTTTAAGGTTCTTCACTATAGTGATTCATATGAGGTTTTATTAGATCAAAAGGACAGGTAAAGCAACATCGCTCAGCATTCCCTGGTGGGCTAGTGGTTAGGATTCGGCGCTCTCACCGCCGCCGCCCGGGTTCGATTCCCGGTCAGGGAACACAAATTTTACCTTAAGCTATTCACTCATGCTGGAAACAAGATCTAATCGTACTTTGAAAACTCAATGTAAACCGATGTTTTGTAAAAAATGCGTAATTGTAACCATTTGTGACTTCATAAACTTTGGAGCTCTTCCGTCGAGAACGTGCATTCTCTAGATACATGGCGCCATCGCCTGGTCACCCGTTTACTGTTTGCACATATGCGAGCCTATGATTTTTTTCTCCCCCACAATCCGTTTTCCAGATAATAACATTATTTGGTTAAAAACTTAAGTAAACAAACAAACAAATACATAAATAAAAATAAACGTTTAACAAATAGTAACATATTTTACAGCTTTACTTTTTTATTTTTTAATATATTGATGAACTAAAAACAAAGGCTTATTTCCCCTGTATTCACATTTATGTACACTAAATGTAGTTAATAGAAGTAGCAATATTTACTGCTTAGCGTAGCTCCTTCGTATATGCGCAGTGAGTCAACTGCGCAGAGAGCGGAAAAACACAAACTTGACTCCTTGCGTTCATCGGGCTCCAGCATTATTTATTTCCTGCTGCTGCGTCATTTAGTAAAACAAGTTAAGTTTAATCAAGATCACTCCAGAAGCGCTGTGTTTATGCTTCTCTTAGTTTTCGGTGCTTAACTTTGTAGTGTCACAGTGAGGTCCGATGGCAGTGAATCCCGGAGATGCTGATGCTGATGAGCTGCCGTCTATGCTGTGGGGTCTGGACCCCGACTTCTCCGCATACTCGAGACTCTACATCACTGACATCCTACAGATGAAAGAGTCCAGACAAGTACCTGGTAGCGTAAAATCAAGCAGTTAACCCCTGGCCCCTTTGATTTTGTTTACTGGAGTTGTCTTTAGCTAAATTACACGGGAATAAAAATACTACAGCACTTTTCTAAACTCTCTTCTAAACACCTGTAGTCCCGCAACCTGTTGTTTTGCATAAGCGGGAAAGTGTTCCCATTATTTTTCAGCTACTTGTTTGTTTGTTAGGTGCTGTTTTTAAATAATAATGTATAGATAAGAATCTGTTCTTATACTGTTGCCAGAAAGCTCCCACATTTGACATGTGCATGTGATGTTTTGTAGGTGCTTATTTCTACAAGACTCACCCAATCTTCAAGGTGGATGTACTGGGGACGGTTGTTTACAAGCGGGAGAGAGAAGATTTCTACTGCTATGGGGGTCTGGAAAAACGTGTTTTTTATTTATTTATTTTAATATTTCAACATTAAAGTGTAAACATTTTAGTGTTGCCTTATTAGGTCTATATTTTGTTTAAAAAATAAATAAAACAATAATAAATATAAATATAGTAGTAAAATATAGTTACAGTAATTAAACGTAATAAAATGTAAAATAAATTATAGTTAAAAATATAGTTAAAATATAGTTAAAAATAATTTTAAAAAATCTGTTATCAACAGTGTTGGGGAAAGTTACTTTTAAAAGTAATGCATTACAATATTGCGTTACTCCATAAAAAAGTAACTAATTACGTTACTTAGTTTATCAAATAGATCACAACAAAAATGAGTGGTTGTCAGTGTCAAGTTGGAAATTTTCTTATGTTCCTCCATAAACTTTAGCACTTGACTAGTAATTTTGCTTTTGGTTGTGTGTTATCTTGCCCTGGGAACCAAAAAATGGGCCCTTGTTGCACCTGGACTTACTCTTTCTTGTCTGTTCTCCTTCAACACACAGTGGATGATAGTACTGGTGTCATAAACTGTCTTTGTTGGAAAGATGAGAAATGTAGTGATCACGGAGGATCAACTAAATGTAAGTTATGAAAACTCTGACACAACATTAGTACCATTAAGTAAATATTTAATCACCAAAATAAAAAAACTATAGAAAATATATGTAATGGATATTAACCCATTATAAGTACTAATCCAGTGCTAATGTTAATATAGCTAGAGATCCTAGCGGATCCTCCAGAGGATTTAACATTGAAGATGAACTCAAACGGCTGACGGAGGCTGAACAGAAGAGCACTGTGCTGGAGATCGGAGACCTTCTGAGGGTACGAGGAACCGTCAAAACCTCCAGGGATGCGAGGGAGATCAGCGCCACCTCCTCCTGTGAGTCAAATGTTCAGGGATTCAGATTCCATTCTGACACATAATTAGTTTGTTTAATCTGTTAGATTGAGCCTGTTTGTAAAACAGATGGACTCAGTTATAATTATTTTTATGTAATCATCACTCTGTGTGTAGATAAAGTAAATGACCCTGTGATGGCGGTGCATATATCGCGTATGCTGGAAATGCCTCAGCTGTACAGAAAGTGCTATGATCAGCCGTTCCAGATGCCGAGAGATGACCTGGGCGGCACAGAGTGAGTCACACAGAAAGATTGTGCTATCTGTTATTTTACATGACATCATTTATATCTTAGATCTTACACTGCAGTAAGATAATATATATATATATATATATATATATATATAGTGCCTTCATTTTTTTCACAATTTATTATGTTGCAGCCTTATGTTAAACTGCTTTAAATGACTTTTTTTCCCCCACATCAATCTTCACTCCATACACCATAATGACAAAGCAAATAACAGGTTTTTAATCTTTGCAAATTTATTAAAGATAAAAAACTTTAATGATTCCATTGCATAAGTATTCACACCCTTATCTGTTGAAGTTGAAATTTAGCTCAGGAGCATTCATTTTGCTTGTAAATGTTACCACACTTAGAGTGAAGTTATCCTGTGG
>NW_015557079.1:1362617-1363157 GCF_001515605.1 Sinocyclocheilus anshuiensis
CAATTGAATGGGTATGATTTGGAAAGGCACACATGTCTTAATAAAAGGTCTAACAGCTGAAAATGCATATTAGCAAAGGCCAAGCCCTGAGGTCAAAACACTGCCTTTAGAGCTCAGAGACAGGATTGCATCAAGCCACACATCTTGGGAAGAGTTCAGAAAAAAAATTCTGCTGCATTGAAGGTTCACAGAAGCATGTAGCCTCCATTATCCATAATGCTAGACTGGTGTCCAAGAACCTGATGGTCACTCTAGATGAGCTCCATGATCATATATGCAGATGGGAGAAACCTACAGAAGGACAAACATCACTGCAACACTTCACCGATCTGGGTTTTATGTCGGTGTGGCCAAACTCAATCTTCTCCTCAGTGAAGACACATGAAAACCAACTTGGAATTTGGAATTTGCAACCTAAAGGACCCTCAGACTGTGAGAAACAAGAGTCTCTGGTCTGATGAACCTCAATTCCAAATTCCAAGTTTGAAGGAAACCAGGCACTGCTCATCACCTGCAGAGTACCATCCCAAAAGTAAAGTG
>NW_015557079.1:1364096-1371737 GCF_001515605.1 Sinocyclocheilus anshuiensis
CTACAGAAGGACAAACATCACTGCAACACTCCACCGATCTGGTCTTTATGGCGGTGTGGCCAAACTCAATCCTCTCCTCAGTGAAGACACATGAAAACACACTTGGAATTTGCAAAAAAGCACCTAAAGGACCCTCAGACTGTGAGAAACAAGAGTCTCTGGTCTGATGAACCTCAATTCCAAGCATCATGTTTGAAGGAACCCAGGCACTGCTCATCACCTGAAGAGTACCATCCCAAAAGTAAAGTGTGCTGGTAGCAGCCTCATGCTGAGGCGCTGTTTTTCAGCGGCAGGGACTGAAGGACACATCAGAGTAGAAGAGAAGCTCAGTGCACCAAAATATAGAGATAGCCTTAATGAAAACCCAGTCCAGAGCATTCAGAACCTGAGACTGGGCAGAAGGTTCACCTTCCAACAGGACAATGACCCTAAGCACACAGGCCAAATGATGATGAGAAAAGCTTGTCGCATCATACCAAAGATACTTGGTACTAGGCTGTAAAGGTGCTTCAGCTAAGTACAGAGTTATGCAAATACTTGCAAATACTAAGTACAGAGTTGAATACTTATGCAATGTACTTATTTCAGTTTTTTTTAATTTTTTTATAAATGTACAAAGTTGTGACAGTTCTGTTTTTGCTTTGCCATTATGATGTATGGAGTGTAGATTGATGTGGAAAAAAGTAATTTAAAGCAGTTTAACAGAAGGCTGCAACATAACAAAATGTGAAAAAAATGGGATTTGAATACTTTCGCAAGGCACTGTGTGTATATATATATATATATATATACATTTTAAATATACTTAAAAACTTACAAAAATGCTTTCTGTGCTCTTACATTTTATTTACAGAGCAGGTGGTTCCTCACGTTACCACTATTTGCTGTCTCGGTCCGTTCTCACCCTTAAGGAGTTCTTCTTAGAGAAAGAGGTTGCCAGGTTTCGTCCATACGATGTTGAGTTCCTTTTACATCCGCTGATCCAGAGTTCTTCAGCATAACAGGTGCCGGGCCTGACCTTGACCTCTATTATACTCAGATAGATAGATAGATAGATAGATAGATAGATATGCAGATTTTGCATACGCAAAAGATGAATGCATAAAGCTACCAAAGTAAACTGTCCTTGTTCAATGTCACTACTCTTGGCTGGAGTATAACAGAATATAAGAGCCAGGAATAACTTATGGTGGGCACAGCAGGGAGGATGTGTTGTGCTGTTCGATGGCAGCAGGGAGTGATCGTCTGTAGCACTTTTATGAGATGCTGCTAGTCTGGAAATTCAAGGACAGCAGCATATGGTGATGAGAAGTATACTAATAAGAAGCCTAACGATATCTTCCTTAGTAGTCAAATGAGAACGTGCATGAAATTAGCATTTTATTTAAATGTTCTTTATTTGTTGGAAGATTTTGGGAGGCGGAATTGGTAATTTTGAATGATGCATGACAGAAATGTGATTCATTGTTGAGGTGACTCATCCTTCATAATGTGTTTTTTTTTTTTGTCTAAAGGAGTCAGATCAGCCCGGGACGTCATTTGCCACACAAATTCGAAACCTTCTGAAAGAGACTCTGAGCGTTCTCCAGGATGAGGGACAAATATTCCGGAAAATACAGACACAGGATGAAGTCTACAATGTATGTGCAATGGTTACACACACCTCTTAGCAAGTGTTAATGTTACCTCAGGAGACTCTGAACAAAATTAAAGGGATAATGTCTAATATTTGCTTCCTACACATGCTTTCTACACATTTCAGGATTGTACCACTGGGATTTTAAAATAATATTTAATGTGGTTTAATCACAACAGAAATGTTATATAACATATAATGTCTAAAACTAGTGTGAAATATAATTATATTTTCATTAACTTGGCTGTTTTAGGTAACAGAGCAAGACAAAGATCTTCACACAGAGATCAAGGATGTTTTACGAGAGGATACCAAACGGGAAAAATGTGAGTTTATTTTTTTTTTTTGCATACTAGTTGCACATTATGTTATTAATATTATTACACTTGAATAATATTTGTTTCTGATTGCTCAGACACTGCATTCTCAGGTCAGATTATTTTGTATAATAAACTGTATAACTGATGTTGTTTTCATTTCAAATAATAGTTTCAATTTGAAGCAGTATTAATTTTTGTAAACCTTGATTTATTGTATTTTATTTTATAATTAGTATAATGAGTGAGATAATGTACAGGCAGGCAACATTATTTCAAAACATACCCATACATGAGTAGAGGACCTTCCTCATATGCAGTTTTTTTTGGCAGATGCTGAGAAAGGATGCCATGTCCTGCATATTTTGTCCAGCGTGAGGCAGGGCTACAGCCAAAATCTGAGTCAAGAGATGCTGGAGGTTGCCCTGACATTTTTAGAATGCAATAGTGACATAACAAGCACAACAGAAGCACACTACACTGTTTTGTAGCATCATTTTTTAAATTCCATAAAATATAATCAAAGTGTTAAAAAACAATCATGAAGACAATATTAACAAGTTACAGAATCCTGTTTTATTTAAATCATTAAAGTCAATTTCATACATAATTTATTGTTTTATTGATTTATTTTTTACTATTTTCCCCCCAATGGTTCAGCATAAGAAGAGCATACAGACATACAGTATTTACTTAAGTATTATTCTTAATGCCAGATTATCTCTTTAATAGATTAAACAAACTTTTAATAATTGAGTAATTTGTACTGTTTAACCCAAATGTAATAGCCCTGTTAAAAAGATTTTATAATAATAATAAGAGCTTGATGCAACCAGTTCCCTTTCACTTCCATTATACGGTAAAGAGTGTCCTGGGCCCGTATTCTTAAAGCTTCTAAGAATCCTCTCAGAAAGCTCCTAATTTAGCTTAAAAATTTATTCGTAGGAGTCTTAATTTAAGAGAGATTCGGGACCAATCTGACAGCAACTCTGAGCGAGGAAAAGACAACATTTTTTTAATGAGGAGGCGGGGTATGACAGCCTTTTGAAGACTGATTGGTTGGTTGTCCATGAAGGAAATAAAAGAGCGCTTTTAAGTGTAGGGTCTATTATAAGCCGTCACTTTGAAATTATAGGCATTATGTTTCCTGTTTTACTGTACACACACACACACACACACACACACACACACACACACACACACATTATATATGTATATATATATATATATATTCTTTATTTTTTTATTTACCATGCTGTTAGTGTCGTAGGCTACTTAACGCATTTGATAGGAAATGAACAGCGACACAATAAGGTAGTTGTTTGTGTGATCACTTTGCTTATAGAAGGTTGTGACAGACCCAAATCATCACTGCTGCATAGTTGCATTTTTTCCAGTTGCCAAATATGTTAATGTAGTTAATTTCTGTGTCGGAGATGTTAGCGTGTCTTAATAAGATGATCTTATGTGTAGCGTCTTATTAACTCACTGTCATGCATTGTGTGCAACATATTTCTTCCCCCTCTTCATGTTTTGTCACATTTCTACACTGCTAAAGAAACTCTAAAGCCTCTTAAAAGTCCTCGTCTGTACTCCTAACAATTTTTGACCTTAAGACCTCTTTTAAGGGTTAAGATGCTTTCTGAATTACTTTTTTCTTTACTAGGAACTTTTCTTTCATTTTAAGAGGAAGCACCCACGTTTCTAAGAGTTTTCTTTGAATTTTGTTACTAGGAGCAACTCTTTGCACTAAGATTTGTCATGAATACGGGCCCTGGGGTTTTATAGTGGGTGAGCTAAATGGGTCGTTTGAAACTGTAGTTACACTCAACGGCCTAAGGGGGTCACTGTGAGCTGTCCATGAGCACATCTATCTGTGCGCGTTCAGGTCCCTGTATGCTCAGTGGAAATATGAGTAACAGAAATCACGTCTCACACTGTCTGTGATATTCTTAGATTATAGAATAGATGCGCAGCAGACTTTTATGAATTTGTTTGCATGCGTACATAGACTATGCAAATGACAGTTCATATCTGGTGTGTGACATGGTTTTATTACAATCAAGATACGCTACTGCATTCTTTTCTCACACAATTGGCCTTTACACAAGCTGAACCAAACAAACAATGCCTGGTCTGTAAAATCCAGCCATTGTCTCTTTTACGAAAGAGGACAATGATATCAACACAACACTCGTATTATTATTTTTTTTCTCCCTGTAGAGGCTCTTAAACTGCAACAGAGCCCTTGTCAATAAGCCCAGCCCCATTGCCCAAATATCCCAGTGTGTGCGCGTGCTTCCTGGGAATGGACTTCGCGGTGAATGGCGCCCCGGCCTTTACGACGTGCGCCGCTCACGTTTGAGGAGAACCCCCAGACTTCAGCTTCACTACTGTAGTCCACACAAAGGACGCGCTCGTGCCTTTATGACGCGTCGATCCGGATTCCAGAATGGCACTGTAGAACGCGTCTCGATTCGAATTCAGCTGGGACGCGGCGGTTCGAGAATCCGCGCTGCGTTGTGAGAGAAATGGATACGGGAATGTGCGTTTCCTGCAGACGGATATAAGTTTGCATTGGTTATTACTCGATCTTCATTTCTACATTACGTCAGGGGGGAATAAACGGACTGATTAAACGGACGGACGGGCCGGGGGCAACAATCGTTTGCTTTCATTGAGAAGAGGAACATCGATATTATTCGTGCAAACGTCTTCGTGACTGTCCATTTAATTCTGTAGCTGTCTGGTTACTAGCCGTGCTCCCGAAGCCTCTGTTTTCACAATGCAGTTTAGGACAGTTTTGGATGTAAAAGTGGTGGATGTGGAGAAGAGGAGGAATCCATCCAAACATTACGTGAGTTGGCTACCTATTCACCTTGCGTCCTTCTCGAACCTGATGCTGAGATACAGAAAGACGCATCTGGATCATGATAAAGAAAATTTCTGCAACGTTATGACCAAATAGGGTTTGAGCTGGTTCTGCGTTTTCCTATAAAAGTCTGTTTTTTTTAATCATTAGCCGAGATGAGCCAGAGAGTTGTTTTATTTTTATTGGAGAATAATACACATACTAACCACAGACGTTCGTTTAAGATTAAAAACAACAACAAATAATTAAATAAAGTACCGAAAAGAATTACCTCAGATTAAACACCTGCATATGCCTACTCCGTTATATTCATCTGGCAAATTAATTAGTGGATTTAGATTTCTATGTAAGATTCAAATGAAATAACATGTCTGCAGGTGATGGCAATTGCATAATCGGGACAATAACAATAACATAATCACAATTTGTGAAAACGCTATATTGTTTCTATGAACATGGAGAGATAATCCAAAACTATGTTATAAAGAATATTTGTGCATCTAAATCAGTGGCGTGCGTGTTTTGATCACCTGTCGTCAAAAGTGATTAAACTTTCTGTCACACCCCCTTTTCGAGCAATTTAGGCCACAACTTCAGTGGCAGATTCTGGGTTTAGTGGCCCGAAGAAGTGCCCATATATGGCTGGAGTAGAAGCTTATGTATTTCCTCCAAAAGATGGGCTCAGATTACCTAAAGACTAGTTCAACATAAATTAAATAGAGTGAATTTGGGCCATTTTTGACATATAATGAAAATCTGTCCCATTTCCCCGCAGAGTTCACCCAGTACACAAAGGTCCAAAAGTCCAGAGCATTTTGTATTTTTTTTTCTTATTGAATACAGCTTCTTCATTACTAATTCCATCATTAATATCTAGACAATCTGCTGTCTTGTCAGCTTTTGTATATGACACATTTCCTTAGCTGTTTCCATCTGTTAAATCCTTGTCATAGGCCACTACAAGACGTTCATGCCACGACATGCCATGAATCATGATTGTTTGCCCTGCGGAATGGCTATTGAAACACTTTTATTTCTAACACTTTAGTTCACCTCGAAATGAAAGTTCTCTCATCATTAACTCATCCTCCTGCTGTTCCAGGTGTTTTAGATTTTCTTGTTTTCAGTGGAACACCAAAGGAGATAGTTTGAAGAATGTTCATGCTGCTGTTTTCCATATTACAGAAGCATATGGTGATCAAGCTGATTTAAAAGTACCATAAAAGTTGTCCACAAGACTTGTGTGCATTATTCCAAGTCTGTTTGAAGCCATATTATATACTACTGCAAGCTTGGGCTTACAAACAGACTTTAAGATTGTAGGTTTAATAAAAGTTAAGCTCAATCAACAACATTTGTGGCAGAATGTTGATTGCTACAACAATACAAATTTGATTCTTCTCGTTTTATTTAAAAAAAGGAAAAATAAGAAAGGTAACCTACAATGGAATTAAATTGGGCACATTTTCTATTGCTTGTGTATTATTTGAGCTGTCAAGATGTTCTCTCCATTTTTGTGATTGTTTTAAGGTCGTAGGCGGTATTTTGTCAAGTTGTAAAGTTGCATGCACTCTACTCTTCAAAAGGTGGTAGTTTTTTTTTTTGTTTGAAATATTTTTGAATGAAGTCTCATGCTCACCAAGACTGAATTTATTTGATAAAAATATAGTAAGACAGGAATATTGTGAAATATTATTACAATTTAAAACAACTGATTTCTACTGTAATACGTTTTAAAATGTAATTTATTCCTATGGTGGCAAAGCAAAATGATCAGCATCATTACGCCAGTCTTCAGTGTCACATGATCCTTCAGCAATCATTCTAATATGCTGATTTGCTGCTCAAGAAATATTTCCTATTATTATTATTATCAATGTTGGAAACTGTTGTGCTTAATAATGTTTTTGTGGGAAACTGTGATGCTTTTCTCAGTATACAACATTTATTTGAAGAATAAATATTTTGTAACAATTTAAAGGGGTCATGATGCGATTTCAATTTTTCCTTTCTCTTTGGAGTATTACAAGCTCTTGGTGCATAAAGAAGATCTGTAAAGTTGCATAGACTAAAGTCTCAAATCCAAAGAGATATTCTTTCTAAAAGTTAGCCACTCCTACCTAAAACGGCTCATTCTAACACGCCCCCACATATCTACGTCACGATGTGGGAAGATTTGCATAACGCCGCCCAAATGTTCACACAAAGAAAGAAGGCGTAACTTTTATTCTCGCTGTAGTGTTGTTGTTGCTGCCGCCGCCATGTCGTGAAGGCGCTGTGTGTTTCGTTGTGAAAGGGAAACTACTTTGTTTGGCCTTCCAAAAGAGGACGATATCCACTTCGTCATGCCTGGAGCTGATCCGTGCTGGTTGCTGAGGAAATACTACAACTTCACGCTGTGGATCGCCAGATCGGCTTTCACCGTGGACAAAGTGGAGTCCAGCCCGGAGTCGTCACATGTGGTTGCCGCAAGCCCGCCGGACGCTCCTACGTCGAATCCGCCGGCCACGCCATTCTCAAGCCCACCGCCTCTGCTCACTCTAGGCCGCCGCCGCTCACTCTAGGCCGCCGTGTGTGACGCTGTGTTTCGTTGTGAAAGGTCTTTACTATCACTTTAATATCAATTTAATGCATCTTCGATTTTTTGAACAGCAGTTTACATAGAATTATTATTATTATTTTTTTCATACAGCAGCCATGTTATCATGCTTATTATTTGCATCTTGTGGCCAAACCTTTGAAACAGTGATCCGCTGTAAGTGTCTCTTTAAATTTTTGGGTGAACTGTGCCTTTAAACTACCATCCCCCGCACCTC
>NW_015557079.1:1372181-1375245 GCF_001515605.1 Sinocyclocheilus anshuiensis
CCATATCCCACACACATCCTATACCAGCACTCGCATACGCTCATGTACTGATAAATGACTCCCGCTGCATCCTGCCTGTCTTCAATTTCCACGTTTTCATTTCCCCTCCTTCTCGCTTGTTCCTTGTCCAACATGACATCTTGGAGCACTAAAGCTCATTGCTCCTTTCTGTAGCGTTACTGTCTGCCCGCCGCCAGTTGCAGAGCAAACGCTATTGCTTTCAATGCAGCTTGATTACATCATAGAGAACAAATGATGCCAGAGCTGCTGGTGACAACATGTGTGGGTAGGAAGTGAAGCTCTGCCACAGTACAGCAGCCTTCATGGGAAATGGCTTTCTCTCTCATAGTAACTATGTCGTCACCCATAAAGAGAAATTATCCCACCAAGCGGTTTCCTGGGATGCTTTATCAGAATTGTATCATAGTTTCAGTGCATTCTAATCAAGTTGCTTGAATGACGTGAACTAATGACTTGTTTTGTTTAGCTTTTTATTGCCTGGGACACTGGGCCTGGCTTTCTCAAAGGGCTCTATGATGAAAGATGGGATTGTTGAGGGGGTTTGAAAGGCCACGTAGGTGTAATGGAGCTGAAAAATAGCAGTACAGTGTTCACTCGCTGACAGTTTTGTCTACACACCACCAGTTACAACATTCAGACGCATAAGATCTGGCGGAGGCGGCTGACTGTTCACTCCCATTCGTGAGTGTGTGACTTCTAATAGGAATAATCAGAATTCATCGGATGATATTTGACCGTTTGCAGATTATCAGATTTGTTACAGTTCCTAAAACTACCACGTCCTTGTCAGTGGATGATAAATGTCTTCCGCTTTCAGATATTTTTGAGGTTCGGAAGAAGTGGCTTGTACCAGGTTGCTCTGAAAGGCCAAAGGTTTTGACGCTCAAAGTTGATGTGTAAGCTGAGTTGACACTTTTTTTAATCTGCAGTTCTTCAGGAAACACGGTACACTCAAGTTCCACTTCCTGTACCGCATCCCTTCTGGAAGCAGGAATGTGCTTGTGCGTGTTTGCATGTAGGTATCAGAGTGAAGAGGCACCGGCAAAGTGGAAATGACCACAACAAAATGCAAAGGAAGTAGAGAGAGAATGGGTGTCAAATGGGTTTGTTCTTTGTTGATCATAATGCTCAGTGAGGAGGATCAGAAAGCTACCTTTCATCTTTTGCTCTCTCTGCCTTGATCTACATATTGTTTAATTAATGATTTACAGGTTGATCACTTCCTGTGGGAAATTCCCTTTCCAGAATCCCCATTACCAGTGGACCCGCCTGCAGTTACACAGCTTAAACTGTGCAGTAAATGCTCACCCCTTGAGACTTGGACTTGGAGCTATTGCCAAATTTGCTGTGATAGGAACGCATTTACTGTACTTAGCCTTTGAGTTTGTGGGTCTTGGTTTCGGTCAGTGTGTTGTTTGGGACAATTTATGTTTCCACTAGTCCTTTGTTATAGGTTTTGTTCGAGTTCTGAATACTTTTTATGAGAATATGCACTATATGTTGCGGGTTTTGACAATTAATTTTATAGGAAATTTGTAGTTTACAGAGGGACAAAATTATGTGCAAATAGAGTTTCACCACCTCAAGAAAAATTATGGCTGTCAATCTATTCCCATTTGATTGTGTACAGTTTTTTAAATTTTATTTTTAAAAATAATTTTTTACTGAGTACACAAATAACATGAAACATAATTTCCAACCCATTTTACTTTGTAATATGATATTTCAGTGTGAAATAGAAAATCCAATGAGAAAAAATGTTGGATGTTTTTTTTTTTGTCATCTATTGAATTTATCTGTTATTTCAGAGGCTGATTTTTTTTGTAAATGAAAGATTTTTTTAAATGTAGTAATTTTTTTATTTGATTAATTAATTTGTATTTAACTTATTTTTTTAAAGATTTTATCATTTTAAATTTATTTAAACAATTAAATGTTTTTTTTATTTTTTATTTTACAGTGTGCACCAATAATATTTCACAATAATGCCAGAAAGATGTTTTTAGAAAGTAAATGGTGTAAATTTGTATGAATTTTAAGTTTGTTACATTATACTATCCATCCCTCTTTTGTCACTTGTGGACCCCGGGCGACACATTTGCCTTGGGCGACACATTGTGGGTTTGCTTGGTTTTTTAAAAATAAAACTGTATATGATATAAAATCCTAACTTCACCTAATGTCTAGACAAGATCTTAAACTAGTTGCTCAGCATAGACATGTTGCTGTTTTCACATCACAGATTTGAACTATTTAACCAGCTGAATAAAATGCCATTTTGTGGCTATGAATGCACCATGGCTGGAAATATGGTAGATGGATAGTCTTTTATGTGTCTCTTGAAATAGTCTCTTTAGGCGGGGTTGAGTTACTTAAGTGGTGAGGCCTGTACTTTAAGCCCCACCAAGACTTCAAGCTTAAAACCTCCTCATCCTTTTCTTATGACAAATCTGAAGACAAGACGACTGCTTTTCAGTAAGTTTCTCCGGCTTTACTTTTCATGTCTACCTCAAAAAGCGGCATTCTCCTTTTATTCTGAAATATGTGCTTCAGTTGGACATGCTGAAGTCTGTTCTGCTGATGTTCATCTAATGCATGATTATAAGGAAAGCTTTGGTTTTTGAGTTTGGTCTTCCAGGACACTTCCTGCTTGTATGATCAGAGTGTTTGTGCTGACTTTTATTTATTTATGAGCAGTATAAAATGTGTGCGGCCAAACCTTTGAAAGTTTAGTTGAAGTTTTTAATCAGCGGGTGATGTGCTTTGTTTGCTGCCACACTTTGACGATTATTGTTGATTCTGCAGGTATTGAATTGCTTGAAGGCTTTTGTGTGGCATCTCTGCATCTCATTGGAGACAGAATGAGGGTTTTCTTCTTGCAAATGACAAGATAGAATGTAGACTAAATGGTTGAATGTGCTCTAATGCTTATATATGCATGTTCAGAAATCCAGCTGCTTTGTCTTAATCAGTGTTGGGAAGGTTACTTTGGAAATGTAATAGGTTACAGATTACAAGTTACCCTATTTAAAATGTAATAGTA
>NW_015557079.1:1375281-1380485 GCF_001515605.1 Sinocyclocheilus anshuiensis
GTGGCTTAATATTCACAGACACTAGTCCATATCGCGTTTTGATTCAAGTGCACTGACGTACTTTTGATTTATTCGTCCAAAATGTGGCATATTCCTTCCGCGTTAGGCTATAGGAATTCCGTTTTTACGACTGGATTCTACGAACCAGTCTGTGTTTTCCGCATCGCGGAAATTATAGGGCCGTATGTCTCAGAGTAGTCAGCGCAATTTGGGAAAGAAATCAGTTAAATCTGTATGTGGAAGTGTGTAAATATTCAAATGTAATCCCCTTTGTAATCGTTAACATTTTCATAAGTAACTGTAATTTAATTACACATTATTTCTTAGTAACTGTAACTGATTACAGTTACATTTATTTTGTAATTAAATTACGTAACGCCGTTACATGTAACTAGTTACTCCCCAACACTGGTCTTAATCTTGTTCCTTGACTCAGTCATAGGATAATTATTTGGAAGAGGGAGGCCTCCATTGTGTTACGTCTGTTCTTTTATGTCTAAAGATTTTGAAGAACACTTGAAATCAGGACTCTTTGTTGTGTTCTTTTCAACAACATCAATGGATATAATTAATCCAATGCCAGAGAACAGATGTTATAGGCGAAAAGGCTCCTTTCACCACTGTTTTTACCAAAGGGAACATTTTATTGCTCAGAGTTTGACCTTTCATAGATCAAGACTCTTCATGGAATTCTCATTATTTAAATATCTACTTCCATATTTGTTTTCTACAACTGCTTAGGAGAAATAAAAACAGATAACGTGGATTAAATGTGGATGGCATGGCTTAGTTTGGTTTTGAGTGAATTTGGTGAGAAATGTTTGAGTACTTATATTTGAGCATTTTGAAATCACTGATTTTTGAGCACAATTTGAGACATTGTTTAGATTCTATGCCTAGAAACGGCCCTGGCATTACATATTAATCTAATTTCTGTCTAGAGTCTAGACCAAACAATTGAGTAGCAAAAAATTAAATGAGAAATAGGGCTGTCAAACAATTAATCGTGATTAATCACATCCAAAATATATTATATATAAATATTTTATATATAAATATAAAATTTTTCTGTAAACATAACAACTGTTCATCGTCAGTTCATATTAACTAATGTGGCTAACTAATGTTAACAAATGGTTAAAGTGAAATTGATTAATTTAATGTTTTAAGAAGAATTTGACTGATGATCATTGATGATGATTTATGATATTTATTTTATTATTAATTAATTATTATTTATAAATATTACCAATTAATTTTTATTGTGGCTGTATTTTATTTTATTTTTTAAAATTATTATTATTGTTGTTGTTGTATTAATTCAATGGGCTGAACTAAATCACTTCATGTAACAGAAAAATGAAGCAAATGTGTGATTACACATACTTGGAGTTGTTTTTACTCCAGGGTGTGAGCATGGATCAACTGGTGTCTGTAGTTACTAGGGCTGGGTATCGAGTTCGATACTTTTTAGGCACCGACCGAAATGCCTCGATACCATCGAGTATCAAAAAACGTCTCATCGTTCGGTACCAAATTTCGATACCTAAGGGGTTAATCTCATCAGCGGTATCGAAGTCAAGGTATCGGTATCGGTATCGATATCGAAAAAAATTTGAACGATACCCAGCCCTAGTAGTTACAGTGTAGAAATTTAGACTAGCTTTTTACATTTTCTGAGGAAGATGCCTGTTAAAAACCCACTGTCACAATCCTATGCTGTGGGTGGTTGCTAGGGTGTTGCTTAGAGATAGTTTGCCCAAAAAATGAAAATTCTGTCATCATTTACTCCCCCTCTACCAAGTTTCTTTCTTCTGCTGAACATAGTATTTTTCCCATGCCATGGAAGTCAATGGCTAGCTACCGTCTACTGTTTGGTTACAAAAATTCTTTAAAAAAATCTTCTTTTGTGTTCAACAGCTGAAAGAAATGAATTTCTTTTTGGGTGAACTGTCCTTTTAAACAGCAGGTCAAAAACTTAAATGGAATGACCAGGTGAGTTGGACAGAGACAGTACAATGGACAGAATAGAAAACACTGTAGTGTTTTATTAGCAATGTTCAGTCAAAAACCTTCAGGTATTTTTCATTAAAAAAAAAAAAAAAGCCTGGAAAAGGTTATAAACATTGTGAACATGGTTTAATATAGAAGCTTTACTTGTGGTGGATGTCCTGTTGGCTTAGTCTATTCTGTTTCAGAGCTATTTTTGCTCTCTGGGACAGTGAAGTTGCTCTTGATATTTTGGGCATGGGCTTTCAGCAATCCTGTTTTCCACTGTGGTTGCCATGAAGATGGTCTCAGAGATGTGATGAATTTGCATCTTACACACACACGAGATGATTGAGGCTGCTCTCTGTGGTGAAATGACATATTACAGTTGGGCAGAGAAGGGCAGAATCAGCAACCAAACATGCCAGTCCGGTCAGGGGTCTTTAAATAACTCCTGTAGGAGTAACTCACACACACATGGAGTATCTTTTTAGCACATGCTTTCAAAGAAAGCCTCTCATGCACTCTATCTCACACATTCATTCACACGCTTTTCCAGGCACGCGGTGTGTGATAAGCATGTATCTGTTTGGATAGCTGCACACACGCTGGGAAGCAGTGTGAGGCGGTTTAGTCAAGGCCGTTTCCATGCAGCATTCTGCTAACAGAGGAAGCACTTTAACCTGGCAAAATGCAAATACTCACAAGCATGTAAGCCGTCTGTCTCACAGCACAGGTCAGAGCCTCCTCTATCTGTCTCTCACTCTCTCTGCAGCTCCGCCACAAACATCTGCCTGTTTCATATGATAGCAGTCATATTTCATTACCCACAGAAAAGCTGATGCCGCTTCCCACTTTATGGTCCATGACATAATCTTTGATACATGACAGACTATGGAGATTAGGTAAATCAAACGATTTGCTTGTCTAATAATCCAGCCCAGACTCAATTGTGCTAAACATTGTGTGAGAAAAAAGTTTGCGCTATCGGCTACCGTAGTTTCTGTCGCAATAGATGTCAAAGTGTCTCACTCTCTGTGTGCTCAGTTCTCTGGGTTTACTACTGCTAGTTTGAATGTTTCAGAACTGGAGAACGTTTCTTATCAATTAGAACAATCTCTTCCTTATTAACCAGTTTAAAATTTTAAACTGATGAAAATGTCAATGATGCTTGCCTGTGCAAAACTTGGCGCCATGATGTTAAGGCTGTTAGCGTTCTGCTATGTGTTTGCAGGGTGAATGCTAGTGCTTTGGACATGTGTAAATTGTCTGTATATTTTTATTTCACGTTCTGTATCTTGTATTTGTTGAGTTCTACAATTATCAATGCCACAACAAAATCTAATAAAACAATAAAACATTCAGATTTTTTGCCGCAGTGCTAGAGTTGTTAGGGTGTTCCTATGTAGATGGGTCTCTTAATAAAATTAACCATGGCTTAATTATAGTAAAAGTGTAGGAACCATGGTTTTTCAGCGTATTGATTACTATTTGTATGAACACAGTTTTACTACAAAGACCATGATTAAACTATGGTAAGCTAGTGTAGCAAAACCATGGTTAATTTGTGGTTACCATGGTTTAACTATAGTACGGTTTTTTTTTTTTTGATTGTTTTGTTTGTAGTAAAACCATGATTAATTTTCATAAGGGGTGTTTTGCTGGGTGCTTTGCTGAAAAAAAGAGCTAAATCCAGCCTAAGGTTGGCTGGTCTTAGCTGATTTAAGATGGAAGATACTGGTTTTAACTGGTCTCCCAGCCTGACCAGCTAAAGAAGTGGCCAAAACCCTTCTAAAACCAACCTGCAAACCAGCTATGACCAGGCTGGAGGACCAGCTAAAACCAGCCAACCAGCTTAGGTTGGTTTCAGCATTTTTTTTTTCAGCAGGGAGGTGCAAAACTCGGGGCCACAGTGTTAGGGTTGTTAGCGTGTTGCTATGTTGTTTTTAAGGTGTTTTGCTGGGTGATTCCTAGTGCTTTGCTAGTTGCTACAATGTTAGTGTATTGCTATGTGGTTATTGGGGCATTCTGGGTGATTGCTAGTTCTTTCCTTGGTGCAAAACTCAGGGCCACAATTTTAACGTGTTACTATGTGGTTGCTGGATGTTTTGCTAGGTGCAAAACTAGGTTCCATGATACTAGGGTTATTAGCATGTTGCTGTGTGGCTAGTGGGATGTTCTGAGCGATTGCTAGGGCATTTCTAGGTGCAAAACCTGATGCCACAATGCTAGGGTTTTAGCATGTTTGCTGGTTAAATGTTAGTGCTTTTCTAGGTGCAAAATGTGGTACCACAATGTTGGGGTTGTTAAGATGTTGCTATGTGGTTGGTAGGTGTTCTGGGTGATTGTTAGGGAATTACTTTTTGGCCTTTCTAGTCAATGAAATGGCTCTGCCATTTTTTTTAATGTCTTATGACTGTTTTCAAAACAGCCCCTTTTTTACCTTTATATAGCATATTATTTGAGGAGACGGCCATTTGTTGTGGTATCCGAAACCATTGTGGACATTATCAAGTGCGCTAATTCAATCCCACAATGCACCTCAATAATGAGTGTACAACTGAACGGCAAGCCGCTAGAGAACACCAATGCACTGTGAGCATCAAATTAATTCCTGTGTCTTGCCAGAAGATGCCGTCCACAGCACTTTTGGTGCACTTATTGTCCGAATTCACTCACTCATTTTCATTCACTCTTTTAAAGGACTATTAGTGGAGTAATGCAGGGAATAGTGAATGAGAGTATATGGGGTGGTTTTAGATACAGTCCATGTTTTTTTTGGCCATTTTATCATTTGCCAGAAATGTAATTGTTTAGATCAGTGGTTCTCAAACTTTTTACACGAAGTACCACCTCAGAAAATATTTGGCTCTCCAAGTACCACCATAATGACCAACATTAAAATGCAGTAGCGTAGTAGGCCTAATTATTCAGCTACAGCTATGCACAGTTAAAAAATGAGGCAGTTTTATTCCTAATAAGAATATTTATTATTGTCTGCCACTTTAAACATTGTAAATACAGTTTGAACATTAACACTGCACTGTGCTTACATACAGGTAAATAAAAAACGTATGATTAAATTAAAATGTACTGTACCTAAAAGTTAAATAAAACCTGCACTGTACTTAAAAAGTAAAAAAAAAAAAAAAACTACTGTACTTAAATGTAAAGTAAAACATGTACAGTACTTGATCCAAAAATGAACAAAGGCA
>NW_015557079.1:1380498-1380692 GCF_001515605.1 Sinocyclocheilus anshuiensis
TTTTTGTCCATCATTAGAACGGCCGCCTCTGAGGCAGTAAATTAATAGCATCACATTTTCACCAGTTTGCAGGTTATAAAGTTTATTGTAGCTATATGGACGCTCAGTTTCTCTTGTTGTTAATACATTTGACCAAAATCTCACGATATAAAATACGAACAGCTATGATATTTAAAACGTACAAAAATGTCTTG
>NW_015557079.1:1381760-1384779 GCF_001515605.1 Sinocyclocheilus anshuiensis
AAGGCAGAATACCGTATAACTCCAGGCTGGCACAGTAATATTGACGAACGGCTAAACAGATGCAGAGCACTGTAACTTAATTTGAGCGATCTAAAACAAAGTCAAAGAGCGGTAACTGATGATACTGTGTTCTGCCTTGGTTTCTCCTGGGCTTTTCTCCAAGATACTTATACACATGATAAAGGAGGTCATGTATGTCCCAAAATCATCAATAACTAATTTCGACCAAAAACGAAGTTATGGTGTTTTGTCTTTGCACGGCAGCACTGCTGTCACCATAAACGGGCGTGGTTTCAGCAACCAGCGCCTCAGCTTCACCCACGTCCCGCCTTTTTGCCCATTTTCGATTATCCGGGAGTGACGCGCAGTGATGCGCTGCCAAGATGGCGGCAGTCGGCTCCGCCAACTTTAGGCTTAAAAAATGCTCATCTGAAACCTACGAGTGACGTCATGGACACTACGTCCATGTTTTTTTACAGTCTATGGTCCCGGTGCTTCATTTTGAATGGAGTCGGGGTGGAGTTATGAGGTTTGACTGACAATTTGAGGATCCAATGGCGTTACGAGGTTTAGTCACAAGCTCTTTTGAATGCTTTTCATTGGTTAAATATTTATAAAACCCACAAACAGACATAAAGATTACCAATAGCATTGATTAAAACAATAAAAATAACAAAATATAATAGAGATAGAATGTGGTTAGGAAACACTGGGGTAAGTTACTCTGAAAAAGTAATTCATTACTAGTTACTAATTCCATCTTTAACAGTGTAATTAGATTACTGTAGTAATTACTCTCTATAAAAAGTATTGCATTACTTACTAATTACTCGAGCAATACAAGGAAAAACATGAAACTACATTAATTTATATTTAAGTCAGTGATTCCTCTGCGTACCACTAGCTTTGAGAATCAGTGGTTTAGATGATAGCACACCTCCTCTCAACAAGCTACACAATTTGAGGTCTCATTCATGTTTGTAGCACAAACATGACGAGTTAAGTGCAGAATTTTAATAGTACGGGTTTAAAAAACAAAAACCTGAAAAAAAGTGAGCAGCAGTGATGGCTGCCTGAGCAGAAATCACTAATAAATAGGGTAACTTGCATTTTGGTGCTTACCATGGTAAACAGACATGCAATACTCTGCAATATGGAGCAAAACTGTGGCAGTGTTTACTGATGTATTAACTTTTTCACATCTATGGACAAAACAAGCCATTTTTCCACATACACATTACACATACTATTGTGCTTCATACAGCTTGTTGGGGTTGACAGGAGATC
This sequence comes from Sinocyclocheilus anshuiensis, assembly GCF_001515605.1. Taxonomy (NCBI): domain Eukaryota; kingdom Metazoa; phylum Chordata; class Actinopteri; order Cypriniformes; family Cyprinidae; genus Sinocyclocheilus; species Sinocyclocheilus anshuiensis. The sequence continues at coordinate 1,383,048 of NW_015557079.1, forward strand.
ACTAAAGATCACAGCAAACCTCCAAAGCTGTTAGATCCCAAATGTCACAAATGCAGCTTCCAGACACTTCTCTTTCCAGGATCAGCTCAGACATGCTGCTCACACTGGAGAAGACCTTGAACAGGTTTGACGTGACTGAGTTTACACCCTGGAGAGATGTTGTCAACACACTGTCCTGCAGCCCACAGTTGGTGGGGCAATTTATTTGAAGGATTGATGCTAGAGAGCTGTGGTCAGAATATCATGCTGAAGTGAGCCTGTAATATTATAGACTTAGTAGATGGAAGGAAATGTGCTGAATGTAAATCAAATGTCTTACAGTTAAAGAGGAAAAAGACTGTCATTTGTCAGGTAGTCAGTCTGTTTATCCCAGTTATGGATTGTTTTGATTGGCTCTGGAAACTAGGTCAACTCCAGATGCAAATCTTTAAAAATTAGATTTGTAAATGATTTGTTAACTTGTTTGCATCTGTTTTAGTGAGACTGCAAGGAGGTGTGATCCGTTAAAAATAAAATGTGCAATTTCCAAATGGGAACTTCAAAAATCATGATTCTTTCTTGAATTTCATATGCAGTATACATATATACATGCATATGTTTGATACACTGTAAAATCTAATTAGTTGGGCTTACTTAAAAAAAAGCATGCAAACCGATTGCCTTGAAAAAACGAAGTAAAGTGAAATAGTAATAGTATGTTGTACTGACAAATGCTTAGTTAGTATAGTTTACTTACACGAGAGTTCTAGTAACTAAAAAAGAACTGTAGGGGGTACTTGATCCTTTCATTTAGGTTTACTCATGACTTAGTATAGCTACTCACTGACTCCCAGAGTGCATTGCGGCATGAATAAATTATGCAGTTGCTTTGTTTTACAGTTGATTTTATTTGCCAATTTTATTTGCTGTCTTGTGTCAGTAGTAGCAGAACAAAAAGAGCAAATAAAATGGTTATTGTTACAATTAATAAAAATAAATGAAATTGAATTGTTACCATTGTTGTGATTCACGTGCTGAATGTTTAAGTCTGTGTGTGACTTTAGCATATCACCACACACTATTTAAGGATTATATAAACCCAATTAATAATATCTCAAGGTATTTATGCAAAACAAAATTTGAAAAAGTTAATTGACACGCACGCACTGCACTAGCGCTTTAATTAGAAGATAGATCATCTTCTAAAAGTAACCTATTTATTACTTTTTCCTCTTGAAATAAAATAACTCTGACTTCATAATGCATTGCTGCATTAACAGAGAGAAAATTATACTAACACAAACTAAGTTCCAAGTGCCCAACCAAAGGGAACGCTAATCACTATAATGGTGAGTAAAAAAAAAAAAAACATTTTAGGAAAATCAAAATCAATTTATGAAGTCAGCTTATGTGATATTTATTTTTTCAGTTTTCATTTTAGTAATGTTATGTGCTTTTTCAAAAAAATATTATTCTTTAGGTTTAGTTCATTTTTATTTCATTTTTATTATTATTATTTTTGTTTAATTTTCTGTTTTAGTGCTTCAAATTAAACTTTTCTGTTTTAGTGCTTCAAATTAAACTTAATGAACTCAACTGAAATAAAATAAAATTTTTCATCTAATGTTTATTTCAGCTTTATTTCAAGTTTAAATTTTTTTTTTTTTTAATAATTTTAGTTTTAGTTAACAATAGTAACGATTACCAGAACATTGCAAGGTTTTTTTTTTTTTTTTTTTCTTATTTTTTCAAG
>NW_015557079.1:1384900-1387755 GCF_001515605.1 Sinocyclocheilus anshuiensis
TTACCAGAACATTGCAAGGTTTTTTTTTTTTTTTTGTGCTTATTTTATCAAGTCATAAAACCCCTGAACCTTAAGTATAAGTAGACGGAAGAAGTATTTTTTTTATACAATGTCATTCAAACCTCAAAAACAGTAGTCTTTATTAGGAGTGATTTTAACATGGCTGTGTGTCACGAAAGATGGATCACGCATGTCCTGTTTTTAGAGGACAGAGGAAGCTGTCCCATCCACTGCTGAGTGAGGTGCAGGGCAGGCACCCTGCAAGTGTCCCATCCAGGGGGAAATTCCTGCGAACAGGAGTTCCCCTCATCTCTGAGCGCTCTGTTCCACATGATGTCATATTGTCTGTTGGTGGCCTTGTGGAGGAACTAAACGTCTGATCTTTATTTTTGTTGCAGGACAATAGAGCTGGGTTTGTTAGGAATTGTATACATGCAGGAAATACTTGTCCCTGACTATACAGTGTCGTTTCCTGACCACTCAGTGCTGTGAAGTCATCATTACATATCTCGCTCTTGGGTTAAATTTAAATAAACTGGGTTTAAATTGGGTTAAATAAAGTACATTTGCATATTTAAAACTTTGAACTGCTTTCTGACACATTTCAGAGCGTAGTGACTTGCATAGCTAGAAGCAATCGTTATACTGAAATCATCATAGTTTATACCAAAATGTGTAACTAAACTGTAGAATGAATTGTAGAGATTCTAATTGCCTTCCTTGACTTTTTTCTCTTTTCAGGTGTATCTCATCAATGTCACATACTCTGACTCCACATCCCACATCATCTACAGAAGATACAGTAAATTCTTTGACCTTCAGGTAGGCTTGCTTAAGTTTAACAGTTGCAAACTCTCTCTCTCTCTCTCTCTCTCTCTGTCTAACTTCTCTTACTTTTATATTATTTTCTCAGGTAATGGGTATTCACCTCAGAACTGAGTTTAATGTCTTTTTAATGTCGGTCTTATGCAAGCCAGGGCTACGTTTACACGCCTATTTCTCCCTCTTTCTCACTTTTAAATGTGCTTTATTAGTACGACACATTAATAATGGTGCATTTTTATTCCCAAAGCAGTAGCAAGTTAGAAGAGAATGAATAATAAGGAGAAGAAAGAATGCAATGAAAGTCTAATGCTATTTAATGTAGCATGCGTTACAGGCTGGAGCCGAGTGGTTATGCTGAATGACATTTATGGGTGTATTTTACAAATTAAAGTCTAGCTCTGCGACAGAGCTCTCAGGATACCGCCGCCAATAACAGTATTTGCTTTGGAAGCAGAAGGGAGGAAAGACAGCGTTCACAGCCAACCCTTCAGGTGCAGTGAGGCCCCTCTGTAAAGTCTGGAAGAAAGAGTGTGTATGTTGTTGTGTGAGGATGTGTGTAGGGTTGAGATGACTGTGCACATTTAGTTGCAGTGTAAGCATGTGTCTATGAACATGTCTGTACAATTGGTACAGTACCGGTTTATTTACATTGTGTCTATCACTAAAAAAAGGTTAAAAGTTTCATAGCATCGTTGTGTTTTTTGGACATGTACAGTGGTATGTGCTGTCTTTTTGGATTTACACTACTGTTGAAAAGTTTGGGGTTGTGCGATTTTTGGTGTTTTTTAAAAGTCTTTTATGCTCTTTTTGTGCTCTTATCTGCATTTATATGATAAAAAATGCGGAAAAAACTGTAACATTGTGATTTTTTTAGTTTGAAATAACTGTTTATTATTTGAATACATTTTAAAATGTAATTTATTCCTGTGATGGCAATACTGAATTTTCAGCATCCATTACTCCAGTCTTCAGTGTCACATGATCCTTCAGAAATCATACTAATATGCTGCTCTAGAAAAAAATTATTATTATTATATGTTGACATTTTTTTTTAAATAGAAATATTTTTAAATGATCTTTATTTTCTTTACTGTCAGTTTTGATTGATTTAATGCATCCTTAAAACTTATTGATCATATACTTTTTTAAAACTAATTTAAATAAATATATCATGGCAATGTCAATGTTTGATAATGTACTATAGTAATACCATATATATTTTGTACGTAAACCGTAGTAGTGCCATATTTTTGGATATGTACAATGTCAACACCTTTTTTGACAAGGTAACAGTCAACCAACAACTTTATTTGCAAAACTTGGACTTATCAGATAATTTTAAAACGGTGTCCTCCAGGCTTAAAAAGTAATGGAAATGAATAAAACAATAAAAAATGTTGGTATTTTATCAGCTTGAAATTCCACTTTGTGATTACAGTCTCTGTAAAATACATAAATTATAAAAGTTATTGAAATTGATTGGTCAAATGTAGCAACCCTGTACTGGACATGCATCATAGTAATACTAATGTATTCTTTAAAGGGGTCATATGATGCTGCTAAAAAGAACATTATTTTGTGTATTTGATGTAATGAAATGTGTTTATGTGGTTTAAAGTTAAAAAAACACATTATTTTCCACATACTGTACATTATTGTTTCTCCTCTATGCCCCGCCTTTTTGAAACGCGTCGATTTTTACAAAGCTCATCGGTCTGAAAAATCGAGGTGTGCTGTGATTGGCCAGCTATCCAATGCGTTGTGATTGGCCAAATACCTCAAGCGTGAGACGGAAATGTTACACCCCTCACATACTGTTGATGCCGTGTCCCGGCCAGAGCGACGAGACAAAAACATTAAAACCCATTACAAACGAGGCATTTGTTGCATCCAGTGGGGACATAATTACTGATTATAATGACTTATACTGTCTTTTTACGCGTTGCGTTGCATTGCATCGCGCTGCGTAAACATAAAACTCTGTCTGCATTTGTGATCGGAGAAATGACAAACAACAAGTGCTACTCCAC
>NW_015557079.1:1387765-1397547 GCF_001515605.1 Sinocyclocheilus anshuiensis
AACTTTTATAAAGAATATCTCTTTGGATTTGAGACTTTAGTCTTTGCAACTTTACAGAACTTCTTTATGCACCAAGAGCTTGTAACACTCCAAAGAATTGAAATAAAAAAGAAAAGAAAAAAAATTGAAATCGCATCATATGACCCCTTTAAAGTACCTTTGAAGTAGTGTGTATACCTGTATACCATGGTATTTGAAATGGAACTATGGTATATCAACCATACCATCAACATCTGATACCATCACTACACGTATATCATGGTACACTGTTCCTCAGTACAGTTTTTGTTAGGGCTGTATTTGTGTGTGTAGGGAGTTGAGGGCTCCCCCTTGGTTCTTCCATATCCATCTACAGTCTGTTGAGGTGATTAGTCTTCTGTCTCAAAGACTCCAGTGTTTAACAGAGGACTAATGGTGGCCATGTTGTGTACTGGGTGAAGTCAAAGCCTCCATTGATAAACTGAGAGGACGGAGTAACCCAGTCAATCAGTTCCCTCCTCTTGAGTTCCTGCCTCTCCATACAGGAACAATAACAAACGTAAGGAAAAGGGAAGTGCCTTTTATGAGATGTCAGCAGATGTTTCAGATCATTCTAACAACCTATAAAGTACTTGATTGTGCTGACTCAGCTTATTGGTGTTAGTAGTTTTGTAGTTTTAGCAAATAGTAGTTTCTTTGTAAATACACTTAGGTTTGGGTTTGTGTGTTTGGGACAGTGATAGCGAGTGCACTACTGTTCAAAAGTTTGGATTCAGTAAGGTTTTTAAATAAATGAATGCTTTTCTTCAGCAAGGATGCATTAAAATGGTCAAAAGTTACAGTAAAGATTTTTACATGTAAAAAAATTATGTTTCAAATAAAGGCTTTTATTTTGAACATTCTATTTAATATAATATTTTACAATATTATATATTTTTTTACTGTATTTTTTATTTAATAAATGCAGCCTTAGTGAGTGTAAGAGACATTTAAAAAACTACCGACCACAAACTTTTGAGCAGTAGTTTATATTAAAAAATGTGTTTTAAGAGGGCTTTTCACTGTATACAATGTGAGCTTTTACAGGAATTTGACATCAATAGTGTATATGTACTCTAAATGCACATAGAATCAATAGTAATGTTGTGAATACTATACCACATTTAGCACTGTGTTCATCTCAACCACAGCTGACTGACAGGCTCTCATTTATTAAATTCCCAAAGTTACTCTTATAATGTTATCATTACCTACTTGCAACATATAGATTGTAGCAAGAATAAAGCCAAACGTTGTTGTCTGAAACAGAAGTAAGGAGAATAGGGAAGCGATAAACTGTTTGGTAAATGTGCCTATGGATGGTTTTGTTTTGTATTAGTACAGTCATCAATCCCATTATCTTTCAGTGTCCAGTGTTAACTAATGCACTGGTTAGCATTAGCATTGTTCATTGTTTATGAAGTTTAACTCCAAGTTAAACAAGTGAACTGTGCTTAAAAGCTTCCCCAATACACTGGCAGCTGGTTAAACACTATTTAACCATTTTCTAATGCTCCACAGTTCATTTAAAACAAAAATCAGTCACGCTGGCCAAGAAAAAGGCCATGCGCTTTCATTCAGCTAATTTTCTGTTAGCTGAGCCAAGGTCTTTAGTTATCCAAACACACGTGCAGACTCAAATGTACAACGTCTGCAAGTTTGGCCTTAATTGTACCTTCACAAATGCTATCATATTCTGCATGTCCTTTAATTATCCCTTACAGACATTTACCATGGTAACTATAGTTTACAATGAAACAGCCTACCATGCTTACTGCAGTTGATAGAGCAATAAAACTGTGGTTAGGCTGGTACACTATTTGCCTTGCCAGAAAGATTCTGAAAGCCTCCTACTCTGTTTAAAAGAGAGGCCACAATAATTTTGTATGCTTTTGTAGCAATATAACTGCAGGAACTGTGCTAGTTTGACAGGAAACTATGGTAAATGTTTGGAAGGGATAAGCCATCTGACTTATCCTTATTATCAGCACTAACTGTAGCATTTTGGTGCAAATGTTGTTCCTGCTAAATAATCTTCTTCATTTTTATTATAGTAATGGCAGATGCAGTTATAGTTCTAAATGTGCTTAAGCTTTTATTTCTTTTATAATAAATACAAATTAGTGGTGCCTGGCAACATTGCTGCAAAATGATATTACGCTGTTTCTTGCAAAGTGAAATATTTAGTAACTAGTGCTAAACCGGTGTTCAGTTTTATCCGAAACGTGCGAATCTGGCAACATTTTGTTCCATTTGTTGTTGTATGTATTGCATCAGTTTGGAAATGAAATGTCCAGTGAGTGGAGCTCAAAGAATTAATGCTCTATCGCATTTGAAAATAACATACCAGCTACAATAAACCGTACCCTAAAAGCAAACATGAGATACAAACACATTTGCTGAAGCAACCATGACATTTTCAGTCGCCTTTACAAGTGTTAGAGCTGTTTTATCATGACTCATTGTCTTTCACGGGACTCGTAGCAGTGCTGTACCAGGTGCAACTTCTGAAGTTTACTACATCAGAAAAGCCATACATATGCAGTTGGCTATGTGAAGCAAACGTGTATTATGAAAATGTATTACTGTACAAATCACGCATTATGGTACAAACATTTTGAGGCCATAACATAAGTATTATTCAAGGAGCTGTAAAAAAAAAAAAAAGTCTTTATTTTAAATTTTTCTTACATTTTTGGAGTTTTACGTGGAAAAAAAATGATGGTTTTGTAGAAACTTAACAGTGATCTAAAAGTAGTGATGATTGTTTTACCTATGGTTATCCACAGTAAAACTATGGCTATTATGCAAACAATATGGTCAGTTTTCTTAAGGGGTGGGTGTATATTCTTGGATGTATATCAGGAAGCCTGTATTGTTTGTACTTCTAGGTTCTTGTCTGAAGTTTCAGGTTTATTTTGTCCTGTCTGGTCTCTGTGGAGCAACCACCCACAGAGCTTGTGTATAGCTAACTCAGAGTACATAAAGGCCATTTTCAACTGCAGACTAGTAGCAATTGTGTGATAAAAAGTAAAGCTTGCATCTGTCTCAAAGCTTGGAGATTGGTTAGAGTGGATTCTCTAGCCCAAATCTAAGGCCTCTATCCCATGTGGATATGCAGGTACAGAATGAAGTATTGTGCGCAGAATGTTAAGAGGTGAACTCTGCTGCTTAGGTTACTCCTAGGGGAGGTGGGTGTACCTCATTGTCAAGTGATCTGGCCGTGCTCCATTACTGTAGTACACTCAGGTCTTCATCTTATCGTACAGCACTGCAGAGTCCTGACATCTGCATAATGCGGGAGGTGATTCATCCTGGATTTTCCACCCTCACTCTAAATTTGTGGTCCTTTTTTAGCCTATGTTTTATTTGGAAGAAGGTGAGAATTTGAAAATAATAAATGGTACAGTTGTTCAGAAACTGGGAAAAGGGTAACAAACAGTTGGTCTGACAGGGTTAGGGATAAATTGGGATACTTGATACAGTTCAAACCTTCAACTGGCTTAGTCAATTCTTGAGTTAAACTGGATTTTTTTATTTTTATCTTTATTTTTAGCAGATATCTTTTAAATGGCATGAATTTAGAGACATAACCTTTCTGCAAGGGTTTTTGCATGCTAACAGCTTATTAATAATAGCAATGGGAAAGACAGCACACTGAAATCAAGAAGTGAAATGAGAAGAAATAAGAAGTCAACCAAATTTGTAGCAAACAAAATGTATTATTATTCTATTTATTTTAATGTATTATTTGATTATATTTTATTAATAATTTATTACGAGCATATTAATTTTAAAATTACTAATAGACTGTTATAGTTGGACTACACTATCGTTTAATAGTTTGGGGTCAGTCATTTAAAAAAAAAAAAAAAATATATATATAGTTTAGCCAAATTCAAAAATAGCACACCAAAGGCTGTAATTACCTGCACAAAATTATCCAAACAACATTTTAAAGGATTCTGTACAATAAGCAGTTTGGACTTGATTATTATTACTTTTATTGAACAAAGATGCATTAAATTAATGAAATATGACAGTAAAGATGCTTATAATGTTACAATAATTCTATTTCAAATAAATGCTGTTCTTTGGAATTTTTTATTCATCAAAGAATCCTAAAAATGTATAATGGTTTACACAAAAATATAAAAATATCATAGCAGCATATTAGTATGATTTCTGAAAGATCATGTGACACTGAAGTCTGGAGTAATAATGCTGAAAATTCAGCTTTGCATCACAGGAATAAATGACATTAAAAAAAGTAAAAATGTTGGATTTTAATAATATTTAAAAATGTTACTGTTGCACTGTATTTTTATCAAATAAATGCATAATTGGTGAGTATATAAGATATTTCTGTCAAAAACATTAAAAAAATCAGGGCTTCCATATGAGCAACTAGTTGACTAGTCATTCGAACAACCCACTGACTAGTCTGTTTTGAAAATATGTAGCTAGGTTTGCGCAGTCTGGAATACACCCCTTTCGCTATAAATTGAAAGCCTTTTGTGAAAAGCACAATTGAAGCACTGGGGAGCATAATGCGTCATTCTGTAATCAATGTACTGGGGTTCTTGATAACTTCTGAGTGATCTGAAAGCCTAGTTGTATATGCAGGCTCCCCAGGCTTTAAGAGCGTCATTGTGTGGGCTGCTAAGCTGGTTGAGATGGGGATAAGAACAATACACCTGACAAAACAACATAGTCATGACATCTGCTTTGCGTTTTCCTCTCATCTAAGCTGACTCTGTCAGCTGTACTCAGCTTAAGCTGTCCAAGACCAAACCAAGATCAGCCGACTGCAGGATTTAACATGCACTGAATGAGAGGATCTCTATGTTGTGTAAAGGGACCACATTTGATGGCTATGTTTCAGTGAAAATGAAAACTTCTGGTTTTGTGGATATGCAGAGATTTTTGAGCTCTATAGGTAGTTTTGCGTAGCCAGACTTTCAGACTGACAGCAGAAGATCTGGGAATCTTGGCCGCTTTGGATGGAACAGGAAAAGCAACCAATCATATTTAAGTCAAGTCAAGTCACCTTTATTTATATAGCGCTTTTAACAATACAGATTGTGTCAAAGCAACTGAACAGCATTAATTAGGAAAATAGTGTGTCAATAATGCAAAATGACAATAGTAAACATAAAATTTTTCAGTTAAAGACAGTTCATCATTGAATTCAGTGATGTCAACATCCAGCTCAGTTTAAATAGTATCTTTGCAATCAAGTCAACGGTATCGCTGGAAATGAAGTGTCCCAAACTAAGCAAGCCAGAGGCGACAGCGGCAATTTAGTGTTGTGCCGCATCATGTTTAGGGGCGTGGAAATGCCACCACAATAACAGACTGGTGTGTAAAACTCTTGGACATATTTAAAAGATTCTATGCCATGAACTTTATATATTTCACATACTTTTGAAAATCCAGCGTTTAGTTTAGAACCTGATAAGCGCTCAATGTCACAGTTGTAAACACGACAGCTTTCTTCTTTCGTGAGGGGGTTTGGCATCACATCATCTTTGTTTCTAGGCAGAATGTTAAAGAACGTGACACACACGTCTCCTGAAAGTCCTTTATAATTTAACCAATCCGATTACGACATCGAAACTCCTGAAGTGTTTCCAGCTAAGTGTGCTGTATGCATCAGACGTTCAGCCAGCAGTCGTGGCGTGATGTCTGGGTCTGAGACTAAGCTGTAGGTACCCAATATTTTATTTATTTTATTTTATTTTATTTTATATTTTATTTTATTTTATTTTATTTTATTCTATTTAATTTTGTAAAAAATATTAAAATTTTTATTTTATACTTTATTTTTATTTTATGCTTTTTCATTTTTGTACTTTTTTTATTTTAAATACTATTTTAAAATACTATCTTATTTTATTTTATTTTATTTGCTTTGTTTTATTTTACTTTATTTTGCACTTTGTAACAAGTATATTTTTTAATTATTTTTTCATATATTTATATATTTTAAATAACATTAGACATCTTTTTATTAACAAGTACTGTCTTCTTTTATTTAAAAATTTAATTAAATTATATATTTTTGAAGGTATCTATTTAACCAGTACCATCTTATTATTTAATTTAATTTTGTTTATTTTATTTTATTTTAGAATTTATGTATTTTAAGCAATACTTTAAAGGCATCATTATTTTATTAAGTAATGTTTTATTTTATTTATATATTTTAAATAATATTTTCAGGGGCATTTTTTCATCAAGTACTGTCAAGGCCAGTATTGACAGTATTGATACTGATACATATACTGATTAAATAGATTTTTTCCCCCTCATGTTTTTTCAAAGCAAGAATTCACTGTATCCAATACTGTATCCATTTAACATTATATTTGAAATTTTGTAGTATTTAATAGGCATACAGCAAATGATCAGACTGGTTACATCTACACTGTACAGCACTATCCCAAATATATACCTTTGCATGGTGTTCACAGGTATATAGTGAAATATCATTAAAATTTAGTCTAAATTATAGATTTTTTGCTCTGAACTTTTTGAAGTAGCTTTCGACATGAATGCTCTACTTCTCTTACCACTCCTTGGTCCTCAGAATGTTTCAGAACATGAACCCATCTGACCTGATCTCCCCAAGTACGTGGTCTGGCCAATGGAGGGTCATTCACTCTAGACATGGCCCAGCCCGAAAGTCCAAAACGGGTGTCTAGACCACAAGGCACGGCAGGCACGCCACATCTCCACCAGCGGCTGGAGTAACTCAAGGCCTCAGCGCTTTGGGGGCGTTCAGGGACGCTCCGCTCTGCATACTGTACTGATGTCAGTGTGGGAAGAAGGAGCCTGATTGTTGAAGCTGGATAAAGGCCTGTTTCATGAGCAAGGTCGAGTTGTAGTCAGAAGACCGACACCTACACTTCAGAGACACACTGGCCTTGTGCTCAAAGGGACAATGGAGGGTTTTGAGCCTGTGGTGAAGAGAGAAGTTGCCCTTGGCTCCTGATCTGAGGCCAGATTTGTACAAGCGAGAAAAGCGAGAGAGACTAAATTTAGTGTTTCACAGTCCAGTCCATTTAGAAGGAGGTTTCCATCCTACTCTAGTTATTTCTTTATTTAACTCTTTAGTTGATGTTTTAGTTTCAAGACCAACCAGAGAGTGAGAAAGAGATCTCTATAATTGCTTTATGAACATAAACCTTTTTATTAAATTCCTTGTAAACCAAATTATCTGGACTAGCTGCCGAGAAAATAAAAACTGTGTGGCATTCTTTGTAAAAAGCCAAAAGATGATATTTTAAAAAGTGTTAGTAGCTAAACAGTTTCGGTTCCCATTAAAAAATATACAATGAAAGTCAATGGGGATCAATTGTTTGGTTATCAACATTCTTCAAAATATTAATAGCTATAAAAAATATAGGTTTGGAAAGACACAATGGTGAGCAAATGATGACTTAATTTTAATTTTTAGGTGGACTAAGCCATCCTAAGCTGGTTTAAGCTGGTCTTTCAGCTGAAAAAAATGTGCAAAACCCCTCTAATATCTGCCAACAAACCAGCCTAACCAGGTTGTGAGATCAGCTAAGACCTGCAAACCAACTTGGGCTGGTTTCTGTTGTTATGTTTCCTAACAAACCATCTGTGACAAAAGTTGAATGCTTAAATGAAACATAATTGGAGAGCCTCCAGAGCTACTAAGCTTTGGATGTGAAGTTTTGTGATCTGGACTCATGTGCCAGCGTCGTGATGGATGCTTTGGGTCTAGTAATGAAGTGGGACTCTTTTGATGTGTTTGCCGTTGTGGCTGTGGTCATGTTTGTGTGTGTACTCACATGTCAGAATGTGGCTTTATTTGTGCATTTTTGTTGGTGCCAGACTGTGGGACCACCTCTCTGATGTCTTTTGATGTTTTCGTAGACTTTGAGTCTGTATTGCCGCACAAATGAGCTTTGAGAGAGCATATGACTGAAACCAGCCTGTGAGCTATTACAATAAAAATAGTAAAATATTTCCTTTCCATTCATTCAATGGCTCCATGGACGACATCTGAGCTGCTCTGGAACAGATTGTGGACAACTGAGACTGAGATTGTACATGTAGGAACTAAAAAGCTGCATTGAGTGATTGAACTGCTGCATACAATAATTTGTCATGGAATAATTTCTGTGTTGGATGAATAGAATTGTTTCATGTAAGGGTCAATGATGTGAATCTAGTTTTTTGCCTAGATTTATTAAGTCACATTTAAAATGGAATTTATTTAGATGATTACTTAAATTATTTCTGTTTTCATAAGTAGTGTATCATAATCTTTATTAGGGCTGCACGATAAATCGCATGCGATATTTAATGCGTATCTTGTCAGAAAGCCGGTTCTGTAATCAGCGGTAAATCTCCATCACGTGTGTGCTTTCACATTGAGCAGCATTAACTACACAGAGCCGTTGTTCACTGACGAGGTGCGCAAAAAATTGCGCGAATATGAACGTGGTTTTGCGCAGCTCGTCAGTGAACAACGGCTCTGTGTAGTTAATGCTGCTCGATGTGAAAGCACGCACGTGATGGAGATTTACCGCTGATTACAGAACTGGCTTTACTGATAAGATGCGCGTTAAATATCGCATGCGATTTATCGTGCAGCCCTAATCTTTATTATTATATATTGTTTTTAAATAATAATTTTCTGGCAGAGAATGCTCTCTTGGAAGGTCTTCCAGCCAGTTCTATCAAACCTTTACAATTAATCCAGAATGCGGCAGCAATATACATTTTTAACGAGCCGGAACGAACCCACGTCACACTCATGGTCGTACCCAGGCTTTTGATAAATAAAAATAAACTGAAATTATTTCCAATCTTTTGCAAATAAGATAAGATAAAGATATCGCTGACTCTAAACTGCAACTTCCTACTTTATTAACTTTCTAATCTAAAGTGTTAAAGTGGAAAAGACAAGTCCAAAAACACTTATAATAGCTGGATCTGGCAACACTGCTGCGCCCGCCCCCTCACTCGCAACTCTCTCAAGCCTCATTCACTCCGCTAGCGTCTCACAGCGATCATTTTCATAACAGGGACGCTAAACATTCTTGCAAACTGTCTAAACTGAATTATACATGTCATGCAGGCATTCATATGAGGAGTTTAACAGCAAATTAGTCAGTCAAAGAACAAATGTTATTTTTGAACATGAAAAATTTACCGAGGTCTGGACCTCAGTGGCCTCATAGCTGGTTACGGGCCTGGTCACACCTCTGTTAATCAATTTGCACTGGCTAGCAATAGCTGCTCGCATAAAATTCAAGGCATTAATGTTTGCCTACAAAACCACCACTGGCTCTGCAACCCTTTACCTGAATTCATTACTTCAGACTTGTGCCCTCTAGAAGCTTGCGTTCTGCAAGTGAACGTCGCTTTATTGTGCCATCACAAAGAGGCACAAAATCACTTTCACGGACTTTTACATTAAATGTTCCCTACTGGTGGAATGACCCGCCCAACTCAATCTGAGCAGCTGAGTCCTTAGCCATCTTCAAGAATCGGCTAAAAACACATCTCTTCCATCTTTATTTGACCCTCTAACTCTAGCACTCTCTATTCTAATTCTAATCTTTATAAAAAAAACTTGCCCCTTTTACGCTCTATTTATTTACTAACTGCTTATTTTCTTTAAAAAACAAACAAAAAAACTAACACTTGGTTCTCTAATCTTTTTGTATTCTATCTATTTGTTTTCTTTTTATTTATTATAAAATTAATAATAATATATATTT
>NW_015557079.1:1397590-1403151 GCF_001515605.1 Sinocyclocheilus anshuiensis
CCTTGCTACGTGTACTGTGTTAGGCTAACCGAGACTTGTCATTTGCACTTACATATTGTAGCTCTTTTGTTAGTTTTGATTGTTTCAATTGTCCTCATTTGTAAGTCGCTTTGGATAAAAGCGTCTGCTAAATGTCTAAATGTAAATGTAAATATAAAATAATAAAATGATTGTGCCACAATATGTAGTGGTGGATCAATTTTATTATCATTATTATTATTATTATTAATAATAATAATATCTGAAAAATGTATGACTGTGTGCTAAAGTCAGTAATGTTTTTTTTAAAGGGGTCATATGATGCTTTTTTAAAGATCATTATTTTGTGTATTTGGTGTAACAGAATATGTTGACATGCTTTAATGTTCAAAAAACACATTATTTTTCAAATACTGTACATTATTGTAGGTCCTCTATGCCCCGCCTCTCTCAAACGCTTCGTTTCAAGTAGGTATAACTGCAGACCGGAGATCTCCAAAATTAGGCGTGAACTCCAAAAGTGGGCAGAACCTCCAAAATGGGGCGGGGTCTCCTCGCTCAAAGACTTTCACCATTGGCTCTGGCTTCGGCCAATTGTTATTGACTTACATTTCAAAATAAAACTTTATAAATTAAACATTGTTTCTAATTGATCTAAAATAAAATATGCTATATAAATAAATATTCTCCTTGAGAGCAGAGCCCAAAGCTCGTGGCCAGTGTTGTTCGGACCAGAGTTTGAACCTCTGCTTAATAGACCGGAATCACCCACGAGCTCTCACGCTAGCCAGCGCAGCGCAGGGGAAAGATTTTACTCTATCGTTTTGTTTTAGCCAACGGGGGCGTCCCGGGGCTCGAAATTCGCAGGGAAGGAGGGGGTGTACGCTGGGTGTAACTAAAAAGGTGCCAAGGAAAACTTGAAATCGCATCATATGACCCCTTTAATATTAGATATGTTTGCCTATTATGAAAAAGTGATGTTAGTTAAGCTCAAATGGACTAGACCCCAAAAACATGATATTTATTAAAATATATATTTAAATAAAAATGTAATTTAAAAAAAAAGAAAAAAAAAAAAAGATTTGTACATTCACATGCATTTAAGGTGTAAGCTGTGAGGAAAATATTTTAGAACTTTTTACGATGGTATAACCACGTGACTTTTTTGGTTATTTTATTTTTTTTACTGTATTTTTTTTCAAAACATTTTAACCAACATGATTATCTTTGTTTACAAAGATTATATTTTGAACCTGGCATTTACATTTTGAACTAGATTTGTTATTGACCTTATTTGTTATTACCCATAATATGCAAGCAGTAATGAATTACTTAATTTTTGTCTTATAATAAGCATAAAAATATAAAAAAATGGGATGAAATAGTCTCAAGCTAATGGTTTTTCTACCGTTTTTACAGTATTATAATTAAATATAATGATCAATTATTATAATTCAAATTATTTTTTTATCTTTTTTTTTTTAAACCACGATAGTTGCAGTTCATTTTAGAATTGACTTCTCTGCAAAGAATACTGTCCATGTAATGTTGCTGCTGCCCTCTAACTGGAACAGCTTTTGTGTCTGGAGCCTCTGACTCCTTGTTACCTATACCACACAGTTACTGAATGTTTTAGTCACTTGATAATGTTATTTAAGTTGTGTGGCACAAATCTTGTGAATAAGGTCTCTCAATATAAATAAATGGATCTCTCTTTGGTCTACAATTCAGCCAAACATTCACAAAAAACCCCAAAAGGAAGGGTGTGCACGGGAAGCCAGCTTTAAACTGAGTTAGTTGTAAAAGTCTTTCTCTGAAAGGGAGGACTATGTTTGTTTAAACTCTTCCCTCTGGAGATTTCACCGTACAATTTATACACACACTGTCGCTGGGATGGGCTCGTCCCTCCGTTTGATCCCCTGTGCTGAAGTTAGACTGGTTGGCAGAAAACATGGAAATTATTCAGAGAGGCTCGGAATAATGAATGTGTCTGACTTTGAAGCACTGTTTCTGTATGGATATAGTCATTGTGATGTACAGATGTGGAGTATGTAATTATGTCGCTGGCAGGAATGAGAGCAGGTCGCGTTTATATGTCCAGTGTATGTGAAGTGTTGGTTTTCTCGGGTGACCCAGATTTGCTAGGGTTTTCTCTGCACCTGGTTACAGTAGACACACACAGAACCACACACTTACTTTGGGCACTGCCACTCTCCCAGGGGAAGTCCCTTGGCACACACTGATATATATACACACACATGTTCGTTCTCTCTCTCTCTCTCTCTGACATTCAACAAAGCATGGACTGAGTTTCTTTTTCTATTTGAGGCTCTTTCAAGGTCCGCTTCCTACTGTTACTTTTGTATCATTTTATTTTTATTTTTTCCCTGAAGGTTACTTACAATGTAGGTCAAGATTTCTTGCACCAAAGTGGTTGTAATTTTGTTGCATTTTTTCATCCTCTTTCTGTCCCTTAGAATTAAATTCTATTTAATTAGAATTATAGAAATAGGTTGTCATCTCAGAGTAAAAAAGATAAATTGTGTAAAAAGGTCATTGTGAGAAACTTTAAAAACAAGATCTATTTGTGAGATAAAAAGTCACAATTGGGAGAAATAAAGTTATTGTTATATATATATATATATATATATATATACACATACATACACATACACACACATATACATACACACACAGTATATAAAGATACATCGTAAGATACACAGTAACAATATGAAGATATAAAGTCACAACTGCAAGTTATAATCACATTGCAAAATACAGTCACATTGCATCTCGTAATTGTGACTTTATATCTGTGACGATCTGCTACAGTGCGGGAACACGGAGCAAGGAACGAGGAGACCAAGAGTACAGAAACCAAGGAATTTATTCATCTTCATGGGGAATCACACGTAGCACTGTAGACACAAACAATACCGGACCCTGGAGCACACACAGGGAACACTATTTATACACACAGGAGGAGGGGATGACGAGACACACCTGGGAGCAATGAAACATCATGGGAAACACCTGGGACAAATTAAACATGGGAAAGGAAGGCACATGAGGAAAACAACCACAAAACACGGAACAGAGTCTGACAATATCTCACAAAGTTGCAATTAAGAAATTTAAAGTGATACTGTGAAACTTAAATTGCGAAATATTCTGAAATAGTGAAATTGCTAACTATTCTGAAATTTAAAGTCAAACGGCAAATATCTCACAAAGTTGCAATTAAGAAATTTAAAGTGATATTGTGAAACTTAAATTGCGAAATATTCTGAAATAGTGAAATTGCTAACTATTCTGAAATTTAAAGTCAAACGGCAAAATATTCTGAAATTTAAAGTCAAACGGCAAAATATTCTGAGATTTAAAGTCAAACTGTGAGATATGAAGTCACAATTGTGAGATTTAAAGTCATATTGCAATATACAAAGTGACATTGTGAAATATAAAGTTGCATTTACGAGAATTGCAATATTTAAAGTCATTGCAAGATATTAAGTCTCATTGTAAGATAAAACTAAATCGTAAGATATACAGTAACAATATGAAGATATACAGTTGCAACTATATTGAAAGATAAAGTTGCTTTTATGAGAAACAAAGTCACAATTGCAAGTTTTATATGATATTGCAGGAAGTCGCATTGTGATATATAAAGCCGCATTTACGAGAAATGAAATCGCAATTGAAATATTGAAGACAAAATTAGAAAACAGTAATGAGAATCAAAGCCACAATTGTGAGATAAATTTTCAGTTTCCTTTTTTATTTATTTGTAAATTATACTTGAAGGTGGAAACCAGCTTCCATAAAAGCATGCATAGAACTTTCAAATCTGTTTACTGTGACACCAGAATGTGCAACCACACTTTGCCAATCTCCTGTTTCTTTACAGAATACACACCATATTCAACCAACACAACACAGGTCCTTATACATGTCAGGTCAATGAGACTACACTAGTGAGTATCAGCTGACTGCAGTGCCGAAACTACCAAAGTCAATGAGAGTACAGCATGCCCTGATTGTGTCTTCACAACCATAACTGGCTCAGCGCTGTATCACTGATCTGAGGTCAGTGTGGAGCTGTCAATGGGGTTCAAGCCAGTTCTGGCTCCTCATATGGAGAGATTGAGGAGAACGGGGGCTAAATCTGTGTTTGGGCAGACAAGACTGCCAAAGCCCTCTGTCTCTGCTGCTGGCTGCCCTACATATGCTGCTGAAATAGTCAGCGTGGACACCCACAGTTACTCGTGTGTATGCCAATGCCGAAGTGCTCTCTTGCTTCTCTTTAGTCTCCAGTGTGTGTGTGTAACACATGTTCGCAAAATGTAACAAGAGACAGGTGAGGAATACATGACACATTTGGGAAATTTTGTGTCAGTGTGTGATTCATTTTAAAATGGACCCGTAAGTTGAATCAGGCATCTCTGGTGACACATAGAACATCTGACAATCTGTCATTTCTCAACCCAAAGATCTGCAGCTCCGTAAAAAGGGTAATTGTGAAATTAACTTTAAAATAAAATAAGACAAGTCACGTTGTGTGATACAAAGGCACAGTTGGGAGAAGTAAAGTCATAACAGTAAAAATTTGGATATACAAAGTCACAACTGCAAGATATAAAATCACAATTACAAAAAACAATTTGACTCTATGTTAAATTAAACTCAATGTTGCAATTGTGAAATTTAAAAGTCATATTGCAAGATATTAAATCACACTGAGAGATACAATGTCACAACTGGGAGAAATAGTCTTCATTGTTAGATCTATAGTCACATCTGAAGATATACAGTGACAACTGCGAGATATAAAGTCACAATTACAAAAAACAGCGACTTTATATCTCACAAAGCAGGGCTTGAAAACGAAAATAAAAAATAAAAAATCCAATCAGTCCACTCCAAGCAGAATTGATATTTTAACGTTTCTGTTCCTGTGTTCCTCTGTATTATTATTGTTCCGAAACCGGTTTGCCTAGAAAAAAAAACGGTTAATAACTTTATTTTTTAAAACTTTTTCTTTGCCTATAATAATAATAACAACAATAATAATAATAGCCTAATAATAATAATAAAGTACAATTTTTTCTACTCAATTCCTCTAAAGTTAAGGCTATGCGTTTCGGCTATAAAAAGTAAATCCAAAAACACATTAATTTAAGGTGAAACTGATGCCTACCTCGATTGGTACGAATCCAAATGTTTCCGTATTCGCAACGTATCTGGATGCTAAAATATTCTTTATTATGTAATAGGCTTTGTACTTCACTCGCATCTACATCATCCTTCACATCGGCTATATCAGCACAGTGAGGCGGTGGTCACGCTAAATGCAACAGATTGTACAATGGAGCAGTGCGACTTTTTATGTTTCTTTAACTGTATTTTATTTTGATAATGAACAGGCTGCAATGTCGCAAAATATGTTGTGTCTGTGTGCTTGTGAGGCGCCGGCGCAATATGGTCATACCAACGCTGGTTGGTTATACAGATAGAAGCAAAACATCATTCAAAACTGTAAAGCTTTTACAAAATAAAGAAAACTATTTTCTGCTGTC
>NW_015557079.1:1403963-1409118 GCF_001515605.1 Sinocyclocheilus anshuiensis
TCTTTCTTAACATTCTCTCTGTGTATCAGCTTCCTTCGTAAGGACTTGAGTTCTGTACTGAGCTCATCCTTGAATTGAACAAAGTGAAAATACAATAACATTTATATTGTATGGGAGAGACAGTGTGAACAAATATTGTTTAAATACATGTTATGGTTTCTTTATCGCAAGTTTGTTTCTTGAGTAAGCATGAGAAATCTATCTGAAACAGGTTTGGTGGGTTTTGTACATACTGTATTTGTGTGGTACAGTGTATGTATCTCACACGACTGAAGAGTTGAGAGCCAGTTTAGAAACAAAGATAAAAGACAATCAAACCCATGATATTGTCTTACCTTATATGATGAAACAGCTTCTCTAATGGGTCTGACTGTGTGATTCATGTGTTTCTGTGAAGTAAAGCACACTACACACGCAGGCTCTTTTGCTCTTTGAGTTTCTCACCATGTAAACTACAGACCTCCTCAGTCCCTGATAAACGTCTCTTAGTCTGATCTCTTTCCTTCGGGATCGACTCACACAAGTTTTTTAGCACAAGGTTACAAGGAGGGTCATCTCTTCAGGATCTTCTCCTGCAGACAGGACACTCCTGAGTTTTCTTGATTCTCCAGAACTGTTGAAGACGCTCTTTACAGACACTGTGACTACATGATAAAATAACAGGAGCCTTGAAGGTTTCATAGCAAACAGGACAATAAAGTTCTTCTACAGATGAATCCATTTTCACTGTTTGAGCCCCAGCATCTAAACTTTACTTTCACTTTCTGAATGATGGTTTCAACAATAACCACAAGAATCACAAACATCTGCTGTCTGTTCAGAAACAAACATCTCAAACATCCTTCTTGTGTTTCTCTCCACTGATCGCTGATTCTTTATTGCTTTTGTCCAGAAAACCTTGTTAACCTTCAGCACAATGATCCCATATCATCCTCTTTATAGTTATACATGACATGTCTTTATTACGACATTTGAAATTCTCATGTGTTTGTCCTCAGAATAAAGAGAAATCGACCCTACATCTTGCCAGATGGTCCTAATAAGAACTTCAACCCAAGAATCAAGAGTCTCAGTAGAAACAATCTACAGTGATGACCGTAAGAATGTCCACAGGAAGAGATCTAGTAGCCTATCTTAACCCGCTGTCCTTAGTCACAGCCAATACATCATCATCTTTTCTTGATTTTGGCCAAATGTAGGCTACCAAACAACAACAAAAAAATCTATTAACACTTTAAAGACATTAAAGTATTTTTTAAGATATTTAAAAATGTTTGCTGCATTGTTAAAAAAAATGATACTCGCATAAAATTGCATTTTGAGAGGAAAAAAACAAACAAGTTGCGTAGGCTCACGTCGCATTTTATTATTAGGCTAGATTCAGAAATAATGTGCTAAAATGCTGGTAAAGCAAAATGTTTACAATCATTATAAACACCATATATATATATATATATATATATATGCAATGTCGCAAAATATGTTGTGTCTGTGTGCGCGTAAGGCGCCGGCGCCATATGGTCATACCAATGCTGGCTAGTTATACAGATAGAAGCAAAACATCATTCAAAACTGTCAGGATTTGCAAAATAAATAAAACTGTAAAATAAATGAAGCTGTAAAGCTTTTGCAAAATAAAGAAAACTATTTTCTGCTGTCTTGTTTTCTTTTCCGTGAACTTTGGATCACGTCACAATAAACCGAAACTCAGCACATTTTTTTCGTTTTGTTAATGTCAGTGATTTAAGTGGAATATATTTTGTGTAGGCCAATATAGGCTATTCCTTTTTATGTAAGTCTATAGTTTTATTCTGTTTTCTCCGTTCACAAGCACTGCAGGTGTGCGAGATCTGTTGAATCCATCTTACACTACCCTAGGATAAACTCTAATGTATTGCCATTGCGACTTACCTATGATGAGTTTACAGCTGAGCGCGGGCATTTCACGTGTTGGATGAGTCAGCGTCACATTTGCGTTTCTGAATTCCTGATTGGTTGACAGCAAATTTCAAATATTAAATGGAATGATAAAATAACGTTATTAACCGGTTAATGGCCATTTCAAATTTTCGATTCTGTTCGAAACTATTAAATTTGATTTTGTTTCTGTTCCTGTCAAAATTTCGTTCGTTTCCGGGTTTTTGTTTTCGTTCCTTGACAAAAGCCCTGCTTACCACATAAACAGAGTAAGGAGAGATGACTGAGGACGATGGCGAATGATTTGCAGATCCTGAGCATCAGACAAACATCTAATCTTGTTAAATGTGTGGTAAGTACTGCCGCTCTGTAGTATACACAGAGTATGTGTGATCGCAATGACCATTTCAAATGTTCGATTCTGTTCGGAACTATAACATTTGATTCCGTTTCTGTTTCTGGTTCTGTTCCTGTCAAAATTTCGTTCTTTTCCGGTTTTCATTTTCGTTCCTTGAACCAGTTCAGAGCCCTGTCACAAAGTTACAGTTGTGAAATTTAAAGTCATATTGCGAGATGTAAAGTCAATTTTTAGATCTAAAGTTACATCACAAGATACAGTAACAATTTGGAGATACAACTCATAGCTGCAAGATACAAAGACTTATAAAGTCACTGTTTCATATTATTGTGACTTTATATCTCACAAAGTTACAATTGTGAAATTTAAAGTTGCGAGATATAAAGTAATTTGGGGAAAATAAAGTCAATTGTTAGATCTCAAGTCATATAATGATATACAGTAACAATTTGGAGATACATACAGTTTCAATTGCATAGTCACATACAGTAGCAACATGAAGTCACTTTGTTTCTTTTTATATCAAACGACGATGCAGTTATGAAATCTAAAGTCATATAGCAAGACAGTCACATTGAGAGAAAATTTGCTTTTAAGAGAAACAAAGTCACAATTGTGAGATTTAAACTCATTGTGAGAAATGAAGCCACAGAGATTCTCGTAATCGGGACTTGGTATCTTACAAAGTTGCAGTTGAATTCCACAGATCTTTGCAGATTTGCCTCGGCTGGTCTGCAGGGTCAGGCTTGGGGTTACATCAATGGCAATGGATTCCCTCTTTGTCTGTGGTGGTTGAATTTCAGACTGACCTCAGATCGAGGTTGCAATTTTGGGTAGTGCAATAAAATCAAAGCTGGTAACCAAAGGGTTAAGAACAGAGCATAATCAGTCAGAGTACATTCCATATTTAATAGTTATCCAAAGATGTGGAAGTTGTTTAGATTTACACAAGGGTGTGTAATGACAGAACTAGACTGTTCCTGTAATTTGGTGCTAGAGAGGAATGGAAGAACAATTTGTTCAGGATCTCTAACTATTTCAAAATGCTGCACAGCATGACATTAAGTAACAGCCAACCAATTAATGAACTGTAATGTGAGGATTTTGCACCAGTGACATTTCACTGTGGGCGGGCTATTCAGAGTGATAGAAATAGTAACCAAGCAATTGACAAAATCATGCTTGATCATGTGGCACTTGGCCAGAGCAAAATTTTGCAGTGTTTTATTCACATACTAAGCATCATTCGTGAAACATGAGTGAGACGACCGTTTGTGTGAATTATAAAACAAACAGCATGCTTTCTGAAGGATAATGTGACACTGAAAACTCGAGTAATGATACTGAAAATTCAGCTTTGTCATCAAAGAGATAAATTAAATTTGAAACCATGTAAAAAAAAACAGTTATTTTAATCTGTAATATTTAACAATATTACTGTTTTTACTGTGTTCTGGTCAAATTGATGCAGCCTTGGTGAGCATAAGAGACAAAAGCATAAAAATATTTTATTTTACCCACCCCAAACTTTTAAAAGCTAGTGTATGTAGCCCAGGATGAGTCATCAATAATTTTGGTCCGATTTCACACCAGATATTGACTGTAAATTTGAAATGTGTCTGTCTGCTAAAGTGAGTTTTGTCACTGCATAGAGTACACTAGCATATATTTGACCTCAAATGGAACACAAATGGACTGAAAGCCACAAAATGTTGATTTCACAGGGTCTGTAGCAAATTTGACTTTCTGTGGCCGTGGCAGTCAGTACCCTTTGATGACTCAGTGTTTGGCTGCAACCTTCTAATTCGCGGCCCACCAGAAAGAGCCCTAATCTGTATATATAGAGTGTGTATATGTGTGTGCAAGTGTGTTGTCAGTCCAAGTGCACATATGTCTCCTGAAATCTGATACTGTGCTCACTAATGCATGTCCGAACTTGATTCACACTGTCCATTAGTAACCTGTATATATATATGTGTGTGTGTGTGTGTGTGTGTGTGTGTGCAGGCCTGGAGTGAGTCACGCTTGCTATTAGGTTCCACAAATTTGTGTGTGTTCATGTATGCAGTGGAGGTGCTTTTGTGATCGTGTGCAATTGTATCAATGTGTGTCCTGTCAATCAGTGCTCTGGCCAACGAAATAATTCAAGGAAAATAGCTTTCTCTCTCTCTCAACCTTTCTCTGTCTTTTTCTCTCGCGCTTTACTCCATCTCTCACACTGTTTACTCCAATGGAATCAATAAAGCTGCCCGTAATGCTGTAATCAGGGGATTTATTGCATTCTCGGATCAGTGTAACTACTCTCACCCTATGGCTACCAGTCGCTTTTACCTTGATTTAAGACAGGCGCTCCAGTGTTTTGGAAGGGAAAGAGCTGATCTTAGATCAGCTTGAAAGCAGTTTATAAAAGCCGTCTGAAATGCTTTATTTCACTGTACCCAAACAGGGAACCTTTGATTATTAGTGCTGCTTGCTGAGGCATTACTATTGCTTATATACTTGAGGTTAGGGATTTGAACAAACCCTTAACCCTATAATGAATAAACTTCAGAGTGTAACCCTTTATGATTTGACTCCTCAAATGCAATTACTTTTACTTCTCCAACCAACCAGATTTGCTTATTTTATAAAAAATAGGTGCAAAATCACAGACTTACACTGAAGGAGAGATCCAAGCTATTTATATCAATCTATAAACTAGATTATTAATTAAAAAAACAATAATAGTAATATTTAGCTGTATAATAATAATCATGTAATGATAATGATAGTTTTTGTTATGTGTTTATTATTATTATTATTATTATACTGTGCTGTGGAATAATTTTACTGTTGCTAAATAATAATAATAATAATAATAATAATAATGATAATAATAAT
>NW_015557079.1:1409539-1410183 GCF_001515605.1 Sinocyclocheilus anshuiensis
CTAAATAATAATAATAATAATAATGATAATAATAATAGTAGTAGTTGTCACGATCTCTCTCTCTGGGAGGAACGAGGAGATGCAGGAGAATACTTCAACTAGGATTTTAATCAAACAAGCAAAGGGGTACAATCACTGGAACTCAAGGATGACATATAACAGCGGACTCAGACTCAGGGAAACACAGGGTTTAAATGCAAGGGGAAAACGAGATAATTAATCAAACACAGCTGGATACAAATTAACACAATGAGGACAGGAACTAAACCAAATAAGGGCAAACAGGAACTAAACGGGAACATACATGTGACAGTACTCCCCCCTCCCGGAATGTGCGTCTCGCGCCGTAACAGTTACACCGGGGAGAGGGGGCGGGCGGATCAGGGAGTTCCGGGAGCCATGACGGAGCAGGTAGTTCAGGAGGCCATGGCGGAGCAGGCAGTTCAGGAGGCCATGGCAGAACAGGGTGCTCGGGGAGCCTGGCCTCGGCACTCAGCCTGGCCTCCACAGACAGACCCCTACTACCCCCCCAAAAAAAAATCCTTGGGGAGAATATAGTCTTTAGAGGCTCTCCGTAGGCCTAACTCGGGAACTGTGGCCCTCCCTGGGCTTGACTTGGGGACTGGAGCCCTCCTTGGGCTGGA
>NW_015557079.1:1410210-1420492 GCF_001515605.1 Sinocyclocheilus anshuiensis
GACACTGGAGCGAGCTCTGGGGCTGGAGCCGACACTGGAGCGGACTTAGGAGAGAGCATAGGGGCCGAGAACTTTGGAGGAAGTGCCTTATCCAGGAGTTCAGGGACATGAGCTGGCGCCCGTTTTTCTGGGCTTGAAAGTGCAACGGCAGGCGGGCTTGACTCAGGAACCGCCGACGGGCTTGACTGCGGGTTGGTTCCCTCATGGCGGCCGTTGTAGCCGGCTCTCACACCTGGTCTGACGTCACTAGCAGCTCCGGGGCGATCCTCAGCTCTGTCGCTCCATGAGGCGATGGCTCGTCGGTGGGCTCGGGCTTGCGCTCCGCGCAGCGGGGTGATGGGGGGCTCTGCTCTGGGTCTGGCTGTGCTCTGGATCGGGGCCGGACGCTCTCCAGACACTGGATGATAGCTTCCCTCCAGCACAGTCCAGTGGTGTCTGGGAGGTTGACGGGGCGATGGTAATTAGCCCCGATCCAGAACAGTGAGTTGAGCGTGGCATCATCCAGTGCCGTCGCTGCGGCAAGCACGCAGAATTCCCCGGCGTATTCGTAGAAGGGGATATCTTTACGTGCTAGGGCAATGAATCGTGCGGCGGCCATTTCCATGGCCGCAGGGAGAAACAAACAAAAAAACTTTCAAAAAACGGAAAACAAACACGGGGGGAAAAAGGCGCCGCTTACTTTCGGTTTTAGGTCCACTGTTCTGTCACGATCTCTCTCTGGGAGGAACGAGGAGACGCAGGAGAATACTTCAACTAGGATTTTAATCAAACAAGCAAAGGGGTACAATCACTGGAACTCAAGGATGACATATAACAGTGGACTCAGACTCAGGGAAACACAGGGTTTAAATGCAAGGGGAAAACGAGATAATTAATCAAACACAGCTGGATACAAATTAACACAATGAGGACAGGAACTAAACCAAATAAGGGCAAACAGGAACTAAATGGGAACATAAGGGCCTTTCGCACCGCTTTAGTTCCAGAACTAAATGTACAGTACTAAAGTACTGGGACGATTTTGCGCGAACTATTTCCCAGTACCATTTAAAGGGTTGCATTCGCACCGAGAGTGTGTACTAAGAAGTGACGTAAGCCGGTCGACAGCATCGTCATTTGTGCACGTCGTTCAATAACAGAAACAAAGAAGAACAACATTAACAACAGGAGGATGGGGGACGCTGTGATCGGAGCTGTGTTTTTGTTGTGTCTCGCGGGTTTCACAATAATGGACATGGAAAGTCGACGTATACGTAAAGCAATTGAAAGAACGGAAAGGAGGACTAAGAATCTCCAACGACAACTGGCAGTGCCCTCACTTCAGGCCTATCGCTGTTCTCCATACTTGCTAAATAAGTTGACACAATGTTTACAGTATGCTTACACGGTGTTTTAAATCATGGCAGGTGAGGGCGTTTTCATATGCGTTTGGCCAATCAATGTCTACTTACATCACGATTAGTACCAGTTGTGCTGGTTTGACCCTGCTCCAGAGTAGGAGCTAATTTGGTTCTTGAAAAAGGCAGTCCGGTATTAAATCGCACCCAGTTCCGGCGGTGCGAAAATGCCAAAAAGTGGGTAGTTCCACAATTAGTTCTGGTACTATGAAAAGGTTCCCGAGGTGCGAAAGGCCCTATACATGTGACAGTAGTAGTAGTACTAGTTGTTGTTATTGTTGTATTTAATAATAATAATAATAATAATAATAATAATTATTATTATTATTTCAAGACCGTTTATTATAATAAATTATTAAATATAATGTTGCATTTATTTATGTATTTATTTATCCATCAAGCAGCACCCTAGCAACCACCAAGACCCCTAGAAACTTCATAGCAATGCCCAAGCAACACCCTTGCATAGCGTTTGACTTCCACAGCACTTTAATTTTCTTCATAGAAAGTGGAAGTTTATTTTTGTAATTTCTCTGTGCAAAAGCAGCTTATTGGGTGGATTATACCGTGTGTGAGTTCTTCAAGTTTGGAAATCTTTCACCCTGCTGAAACTCACTTAGCAAGTCATTTTAGAGTCTGTTTGACTCATTTCTAAACACTTCACAGTTCTTCTCAAAAATAGTTTTCCTTTGAAGCAGACATCTTTAGAAAAAGTAAGAATTTGTACAAACTGAACTCTGTAATTGGTTGTTTATGACATCATGCAACTTGAGCTCAATTCACAAGCATTAGCAAGAAGTCACATGACCATTGCCGTTATTTAGGTCATGAGACATGTGCACGTGTGTAAAAGGAGCTAGACAGAATGGGGAAGAGATTTTCCTTGCTACATTCGGTACAAGAAACCTTAACCAATTAAGGGAGAAATGTTACAAAGGTGTAGACTATATTGCAGAGCAGCCCCCCTGTAGCTCCATAGCAGGATCACTGTTTAAGTGTTATGAAATATGCATTGAAGTTTTGACTTGAATAAGCCCATTGATGGAGCTGCATGACAGAGCTCACTCTCCTACAGTGTCCTCAAACTCTTTGGCTGTGTTTTACCAGAAGGGCCCCCTGGTGCAGCTCCTTGAAAAGGCTAATCATGAGGTTTATGTGGCTCACACACTTATCTCTGACTTTGCTAGAGTTACAATCACTCTCATCTCGAATAGGAGACCACATGGAGATGGATTTGATGTAGGCCTAGCTTTGTAGTGTGACTTTATAAGCATATCAATTGAGCAGTGATTTCCTGCTTCATATCCATTCTCTTGCACACACACCCTGTCATCCAATCACTGGCTCGCTCTCCTCTCTCCCCGCCCCCTGTTGCTATGGAGACTCAGGAAGTCTTCCAGGTGCCTTGGTGGTTGGGCAATACAGCAACTTCTTCTCGTTCTGTCTGTTCTCACTCACATCTTCATGTTTCCTCTTCACTCTGAGCCTCTTAATTTCCTTCTCCTGTTCGCTGTCATTTTATTTCTTCTGTTTTATCCAGCTCATCTCATTTTCGTTTTCCAATATGTCATTTTCATTAAGTCTTTCCTTATACATTCTTCACTCTTTTTCTCTACATCTTGATTTTCTTTCCCCTCCTTTTTCGCATCTTTTTTCCCCCCCTTAATTTTTCTCTGCACATTGAGTCGTTTTGTTTTCAGTGTCCAGAGTTCTACATGCAAGTGATTTTCTTTCTTTCTTTATTTTACTCTAGTTAGACACCAATCATTCTAATTTGGCCATCGTTTGTGTATATGGTGTAAATATGCATCGTGTTGAATTAGCTCTCAAACGGGATATTCAATACTAGGTATCAACTAGGGTCAAAACGTGTGTAATTTGGAAAACATTATAAGAGTCACATTTGTGTACAAACACCTGACAGACATTGTAAATATTTTACCATTCAATAGTTTGGGGTCAAAGATTTTTTAAATGTTTTTTAAAGTCATTTATGCTCTCCAAGTCTGCATTTATTTGATCAAAATAACAGAACAAAAACAGTAAAAATGTAATTTATGTAATTTAAAATAACTGCTTTCTATTTGAATATATTTAAAAATTTAATTTATTCCTGTGATGTCAAAGCTGAATTTTCAGCATCATTACTCCATTCTCCATTACTCTAATTTGCTGATTTAGTGCTCAAGAAATGAATTAATTGTTTTCTTTGATAAATAGAAAGTTAAAAAGAACAGCATTTATTTGAAATAGAAATGATATTCTTTAATGTTTACTGCCATTTTTGATAAAAGTATTAATTTCTTTAAAAAAAAAACCCCTCAAACTTACCTCAGAATTTTGAATGGTAGTGTATAGGGCTGCACGATTAATCGAATGCGATTGTCATGCGCATTTTGATAGTAATGCCGGTTCTGTAATCAGCAGTAAATCAATACTTTATTTTAATGAAAATTATAATAATAAGAACTCAGATAAACCGTATAATGCCACAGTCGTGTGTTTATTAGTCACGTTGAATCAATGAAAGCAGTTGAATCTTCTGTTTATTCAGCTGCAGCGATAGGCATTTCCTGGGTTTCTTCTGCGAGGCGTATTTGGAGTTTCAGCGCGAGAGCGCCCTCTGGCCTTTGGATGGTGATTTACTGCTGATCACAGAACCGTGCTTCACTGAAAGATACGCATGACAATCGCAGCTTCTCTTTTTTTCCGAACAACTTAATAAAAAAGTTATGATTCCAAACTTTTGACCGGTAGTGTACATCTTAAAAATGACATATACATGTTTGTAGCTGTTCTAAGTTTGAGAGTGACTCAGATAATCTGCAAAAAGCACAAATATTGTGATATTATCAGCAGAGTAAATTCAGGATCTTGTGAAAATGAAAGTGCAAGACATTTGATATCTGTGAGACGTGATTTGTTTTTATCCTCCAATTCTTCATGCCATCTGACCCAGATCCTCACAACCCTATCAGTGTGCACCAGCGACTGAGCTTGCACTGACCCCACGTATATAAACACAGGGGTTGGCTGTGTGTGTGTGTGATCTTTGTCTGTCCTCAATTACAGATTAGCTCAGATTTCAATTACTCCTCTCCCTGTGTGCCATGGATTCATGTTAAAGCAAGAAGGTTTTGGGGGAGATATTTCAGCAAGACCAGCAGAAACGGCAAGAGACGTTGCACATCTGGTGTGTCCTCGCTCCACAGTCTGACCTTGTTGTACCAGGAGAAAAGACATTCTGACAGGCCTCATGGGAGAGCTAGAATAAAGACAGTAAAGCTAGATAGAAAGACAGTAAAAAGAGACAGAAGGAGAAAGAGAGCCTCAAACTCTAAATGCCTCTCTCAGTGTTCAAGTTTTCTTGTAGTTTTTTCCCCAGTTTGATAGAGCTAAAGATTCTAAATGTAAAGAATCTGAAGACTCTAAAGATTCTGTTTCTAAAAATTATAACAATGTTTCCTGCAGTATTATGTTTTTGAGTTAACTGGATTTGTCAAATTAACAACCTGACAGTAGTTAGACTGAAGTTTTGCTAAAACTGTAAAAAAAAAATTTACGGTAAAAAATACAGTAGCAACATTTTAGGTTTTACGGTTTTAACTTAAATTTACAGTTAAATACCGTAATTTCATTAACTGAAATAATGTTAATATACCAACCTACTGAAGTACTGAAATCTGTTTTGTACCTTTGTAATAAACTGATAACCACCAAATGCAGATGGTGATGAGAAAGTCACATGATGAACCAAAGCCCATCACAAGCAGCTTTTAAATATTAACATATATAGAAGGTGCACAGTGTCATTCACACAAACACTAAACACCATCACGGTAACACATGAAACTGAAATAATGCAATAAACATTCATTTAACAACATTAGGTGTAACATACAACCCTAATATACAAAACTGATAAGAAAAAACTAAGAAGAAACATAGTTATTTCAACAAAAAAAACATCAAATATGAAATGTAATGCAGGGAATTCTGGGAATGTCCATTTACAGTTATTCATTGTAAATTATACGGTCTTTTTCACTTCCAAAGACGGTATACTACTGTAGAATTATGTCCATGTAATGTAATGTAATGTCCAATACAGTCTTTTACCGTATATAGTAGAGGAATTTCCCGTTAACCATTTAACAGGTTTTTACTGTTGCATTTTTACAGTCTTTTACCGTTAAATTCACTGTCATTTTTTACACCTTATAAATAAGCATCTTAACATGAGTATACATAACACAGTAATAGTTCTTGGCTCATTTTGAATCAAACATTAGACCTTTTGGTTCAGTAAGCGAGCAAGTAATCCAAACCAGTTCAAAGAGGAAGTGATTGATTAAGTCTGTGATTCAGACCAGTGACTCTTCTAGTGTTCAGTTCAGTCTGATTCACCAACTGGTCGACTGACTCGTTAAAAAGAACCATACCATCTGATTAATTCAATTGGATTTATCAAATCATCACAGTTTCCACAAAAATATTAAGCAGCACAACTATTTTCAACATTGAAAATAATAAATGTTTCTTGAGCAGCAAATAAGCAAATTAGAATGATTTCTGAAGGATCATGTGATACTTAAGACTGAGTAATGATGCTGAAAATTCAGCTTTGGCATTTCAGGAATAAATTATTTATTGATTGAAAATTTTAAAATAAATGCAGCCTTTGTGACTTTTTTTTAATGTTCCAAAAACATTAAAAAATCTTACCGACTGAAACTGATTTTTTTCCCCCTCTATTTTCTTAAGATCTAGAGGTATTAAATATTCTAAAGTCTAAAGAAAAATTTAAAATGTGAATTAACTTCTAAATAGTCTAAACCTACAAATTCTAAAGTGAAAGATTTTAAAGATTCTGTGGCAGGAAACAGATGGGTTCAGGAAAAGTCTGAATTTGAACCAGCAACCCAAATTAATCTTTTTTTAAAACATGATATATGCTACAGCTCTGCCTGTGTTAATATGCTTTTTTTTTAATCAAAGGGCATTATTATTACTAATTTTCATTTAGAGTTTATTTAACCTTGTAATCTTTTCCTCTTCTTCATTTGGTTCCCACAACAGCTACTCCTAAACTTTTACTCTCTCAGTTCTTGTAAATGTTTCATGAAACATTATGACATGAAACATGAAACACATGAAACATCGTGGCCTAATGGTTAGAGAGTCGGACTCGTAACCCAAAGGTTGTGGGTTCGAGTCTCGTACCGGCAGGGATTGTAGGTGGGGGGAGTGAATGTACAGCGCTCTCTCCCACCGTCAATACCACGACTGAGGTGCCCTTGAGCAAGGCACCGAACCCCCAACTGCTCCCCGGGTGCCGCAGCAAAAAAAATGGCTGCCCACTGCTCCGGGTGTGTGTTCACGGTGTGTGTGTGTGTGTTCACTGCTGTGTGTGTGCACTTTGGATGGGTTGAATGCAGAGCACTAATTCTGAGTATGGGTCACCATACTTGGCCACATGTCACGTCACTTTATTTTTTAACAAGGGTCCTCTAATGAGCACAGTCCACCGGGAGTTTCCAGTCAGAGCTCTTTACAGGGTCACATTTGCATGGGAGCAGCTCAAGTAGAATCTCCCAGCTTCTGTTGCTGGTTTCCTGTAGTTGTTTTTCATTTTCAGAACTCAGATTTACATTTGTTTGTGGGATACTTGCAAATAATCTGCAGCTGTTTGTACTTCAAATGCCCAAAAGGGACAAATGTGGAGAGTTACAGAAAATAAAGTGATCGGGTTTTCAGGAAACATGAGCACATGATTTTAAACAGAGATCATGACATTTTTCATTAGATACAGACAGAAGCAATGAAAAGTAAATATGACATTGGAGCCTATTTGGATTTTGATTTGTGTTCTCCCTATTACACCAAATCGAAAGACTTTGTTATCAATGTGAATTGTAAATAGTTTGATTGCTATAGTATTAATATTGGTGATAGTTGATGGTGTCTGTTATTGACAAATTTTTCCTTTACATGTTGTGTTTCTTGTGTCTTCCCAAAGATGCAGATTCTCGACAAGTTCCCAATTGAGGGAGGGCAGAAAGATCCCAAAAAAAGGATCATCCCTTTTCTTCCAGGTGATTTTAGGAGGAGTTTGTCCTCCCCTTCCTCTCCTTTGCGCACACACAAACACACAGACCTGCAAACACATGGCGTCAGCAGATCTGTCCACAATAAGTCATGGTTACGCTGGGATGGGGTCGTGCTTCCGTTCTTGACTTACTCAAATGCAGGAAGCAGGCACACGAGTCATTGAGATGAGCAGCACCGTTCCCTGAGAACAAAAGCCATCAATAAGAAGAAAATGAGAAGAGTGAGACAGAGACAGAGAGATCGAGACACGTTTTCCCGGCTTGCTGACGCGGCTGCTCTATTCCCTGGACATTTAGTGTCTCTCTTGTTCTTTGTTTTCCAGCAGTCCCTCTGGTTCTCTCTGTTAGTTCTCACATCCCTCAATACGAACACACTAGCTCAGATTATCACTGGCTCCATTAGATTATTTACTGAAATGCAGTGTAATTGGTTAGATTACTAGAATATTAAGTGTCTTATAAAACCATTCAGAGCATTTGTAAGGGAATAATAGGGTGTCAAGTGTCAAACCATTAAATCTGTCTTCATTTAATTCCATTCTGATTATTAGACTCCATTGGGACCTTAAAGAGGGACAGATCAGATTTCTCTCTATACACATGTCTATAAACTATAAAGAGTTTTGTATTATTGTTGCTATTTTTGTTGCTGTATTTGTTTTTTTTTTTATTACTATAGAAGACCTCATGTCATGGTGTGATAAATGCAAAGTACAATCAGGCCTCTTTAAACCTCTACTAAACTAAATATTTGCGATCCTCGATATTTTGTTCCACTTTCCTCTAAGCTAATGGTTTCTATATTTATAAAAACTTTGTACATTAAAATTTAGATCACCTCAGAGTTAACAGACTTGGACTAAATGCCACTCATTTCAGTGTCTTAACTTGTCATTTATTTATAAATATTTGTGAAATTTACTAGCAATTTCTGAGTAAAATAGTTTCTACACCAATATTTTTTCAGTGTACATGTAGAATATAATAGAATATGAAACAAGTCAAGGTGAATCTATGGTTATAAAGATTTTGTTCACAAGGGTTTTGTTCATTCTGAACAATGCTGAGTATTTCCTTGAGCGTAAGCAGCTTGAGATAGGAGAGAATAACAGCTGGAGCTTGGTGTTATGTGGTGATCTTATCTCCTCCAAACCTCTGAATCTGATTAGGATGTTCCAGATCTGAAGAATAACACATGGCGTCTCTCTTCAGTAGCTTCTCTGTTTATCATGTTTCTAAACATTTTCTTATGGGTTATTCTAAAATGCACTGGACTTTGCTTACAGCAGTGAGTGGGGCTCAAAAATAAAGATGATTTATTTATTCCCAATTGGGCCAGTATGTCTGATTTTTACTTGCCCTGTTAACATTTTCATTGGTTCAGCCATGACTATCATAAATAGTTATCTAAGCTGCATATTTTTATTTTATTTTATTTTATTTTATTTAGTTGTTTTTACATTTAAATTAATTTATTTAAATTTTATTATCAAATTAAATCAAATCAAATCTAAAATCAATAATGTAACAATATAAATTTATAATCACAGACTTTCTGGAAAGCAATGGAATAAAATGCAACAGATTTGTGTATTATTTTTAATGCATTCTAACTGCTTTCCAAACTATTATTCAAGTTATTCTTGCAATTTCAGCAAAAAGCTCTTTCTGGAACCTAGATAATGTTATTATAGATATCATTATGTTATTACATACTGTTGTTATAGAATGATTTTATAAAGTAGACCACATATTTGATTCTACCTTTTATTTTAAAGGCAAAATCATATTCCGACGAAGTCATGTGAGAGACGTGGCCATGAAGAGACTACGCTTTATTGACGACTATTGCAGAGTAAGTCTCTCTTTTCCTTCCTTCCTTCCTTCCTCTTTGTCGGTGCTTTTGTGGTTTGTCCTCTTTTATTCTCTTATTTAATGTGTGTAGGCTGTATTACTTTATTTAGAAAACCATTAAACTGTGAGAGGTTCTTTATAGCCCTTTGACAAACACCGTTGTTTGTGTTTGTGTGTGTTACATGCTGTCATGGGGAAGTGTTGCTCGCATACGTGTGTGTGTTCAGCATATGAGGTTGATATCATGATTAGGAGTGTGGTTATGACACTGGCGTTCCTCAGGGTTCAACATTAAGCCCCTTTTTGTTCTTACTGATATTCTTTGAAGGCGTTCTGCTGTTCAAAGAAGAATTACTTAGAAAGTACAAAATTAATTAAAAAAACATAAATATAAAAAATGTGCAGTAAAATAAAGTTATCTAGCAGCATGAGGCATATGTGTGTTTACTATGAGTGTGGTAAGATCTATTATTAAAAACAATGTGCGAATCATACTATGAATTTAAGGGTGGTCAACTTTTTAAAATAAGTTCTTTTAATATCAGTAAAACGTCTCAGGTTACGTATGTAACCATAGTTCCTCGAAGGAACGAGACGCTGCGTCGGAAAACGCTAGGGGAACGCCCTTCAGCGTGACCGGCTCTGAACCTCGTGTGTAATCAGACCAATAGATGGGCGAGACGTCATGGGCGGGTGACGTAATGACCAGGAGGCTATAAAAGCACGTGCGGTGAGACCAGTGTCAGCTTCCAGGAATGAAGCAAGCGCTGGCAGAGATGCCGAATGTATGGCTCTGAGACGCAGCGCCTCGTTCCTTCGAGGAACTATGGTTACATACGTAACCTGAGACGTTCCTCTTCAGGAACTCGAGCTGCGTCGGAAAACGCTAGGGGAACGAGAATGCCCACGCCGCCAGACTTC
>NW_015557079.1:1420536-1456301 GCF_001515605.1 Sinocyclocheilus anshuiensis
CCCTCATCCTTCCTCGGAACGGTGAAGTACCGGCCTCTGCTGCACAAGGAGGGACCACCTCGATGGCCTCCATCCTCAGAGAGCGTCTACTTCTGTTCCATTACCAGAGCCTCACTACAGTGTGCAGGACCAACTGAGACATGTTTGGCAGTAGTTTCCACTCTACCAAATAGTCTACTAAGGGAATCAGTCTCTCGAGACTGATCTCTGGTGTAATGAGAGCAGCTAGCTCGGTGCCCTGTAACGGCGGACCGGCAGGGGACAACCGAACCGGCTGCTCTAGAGACCTCCGCGGAGGTGGCGAGCCTCTTAGCACCGCTACGTTGCCGGGCGGTGACTGAGAGTGGCGCTCGCGGGAGACCGCTGCGCCGCTAGTGAAGGCTCTCTCCTCAAAGAGAGCCCTCTGAGAGCGAAGCACGGCAGTAACACCAAAATGGGCCGTCAGCTCCTTTTTTTTTTCTCCGAGAGCTGACTCTGCGTGCTTGCTCCCAAGCAGACAGCAAACAAACTATGTGTATCCCCAACCGTAAAGTAAAGTAACGCGGGCAGGGAGGAACACACAGCCTGAATGCTGCCTGCCCTCGCCTTAGGTGAATGGTTTTGTCTTGTTTTTAGATTCGTGACAGACAACACTAAATAAGACTCACATACAGATATCAGACTGACACACACACAGAGCGCGTGCTGAATGACAAAAAGCTGACGCTGGTCTCACCGCACGTGCTTTTATAGCCTCCTGGTCATTACGTCACCCGCATGTGACGTCTCGCACATCTATTGGTCTGATTACACACGAGGTTCAGAGCCGGTCACGCTGAAGGGCGTTCCCCTAGCGTTTTCCGACGCAGCTCGAGTTCCTGAAGAGGAACTGCTTTGTTGCATTGAAACTATTTAGTTTATGTATTTTCAAGACCCCCAGCCAATTGTTTTGACTTCCTCTAGGGGGGTTTCAAGCTTTAAATAGCGGTGTCAAATCCCCCGAAATCAAAAATTTCACCCTGAACGAAAGGAAATGGCACTGGAGTTTTATGCATGTTTTGCATCAGGTTCTGAGAGTGAATTTGGCTCATTATTAGACAATATCTCCCATCTTGTTGAAATATGATTATGCTAATGTGCTGAACAGCAAAACTCTTGCAACACACATGAAAAAGAGTCACAGTAAACACGTCACATTCGGTTACACAAGTATATAAAGCAAACAAACACTTGCACTTATTGGTGTTCACTGTCATGTTTACTTTGCCAATAGCTGTAGGTTACTCAATAACACCCTTAAAACGATGTTTGAGGGACTTTAACGACTTGTTTCTTCCTTCTCTCTATTTCTCCTTCTCTTTATCTTTTCCCCTCAAGTGACTTGTCTCCTTTTCTTTCCTCCCCCCTTCTTCCTGATGGAATAGAGCCCACTTTTTTAAACAATCCACACAGACAAACACACAGCACATGTAAACACACACACACACACACACACACACACATACTCAAGTGGAGAACAGCTGTTAAAGTGGGCTGAGATAGTGAGATGGTGAGGCTGCATTATGGGATGTCTTGGATGGACTGCTGTTGTGGCAACACTCTCCATGACATCCACACAAAGGACATTAAAAAAGACACTTTCAAAAATAGTTTAGAACATATAATTAATCTTAACATAAATGTGTCTTTAAGATGCCCATCATTTTATTTTATTTTATTTTATTTTATTTTATTTATTTTTTATTTTTTTTAATCGCTAAGCTATTGGCAGCTTTTGTTTAACATTTTCTAAATCAGCCTTTAATTAGGCTAAGTGACAGTTGATTATTTGACCTTTAGATAACTAACTTCCTCCAGATTTCCTCTGTTCTTTCACTGTAAAACACATAAAAATCCCTTCATGAGAGAGAGAGGGATGTGTCTTTGAAGGCCTTAAACGTATGATGTTTACCAGCTATTTCCTGAAAGCTTTAATTAGACAAACCATCTCCATTTAATCGCACTGTGTTCTTCAAAGATAAATAAATAACAGGGTTTACTCCAGGGATTCTTCAGAGGAGTTGTCTCTCTCTCCCCTCTTTCCTTTTTATTTTTTCCTCTGTTCTTTTGCTAATTTTCAAATCATGTTTGAAAGCAGTTGGAACACAGACTGTATTTAGTAGATAAATGTTTGTGCGAAAATGACATCTTTAGAATCCAAGTCAAGTGTTTTAAACTGAAATTGTAAAATCACAATAGTGTTTTCTTTCTTTTTTTTTTATGGTGTTCCAGATCCATTTAAAACATTAAATTAATTCTGCAGTTCATGCAGAAAATTATGTTTTCTCTTGCTGAATTTAAAAGATTTTTCCTCTCGTCACCTTGGACATCCGTGTTTATCATTGGCCCTTATGGAGATTTCAAAGGAAATAACATTCGGTATAGTGGAGATTCATTAGTCGGCTGTGTTTCTGGATGATTGTTCTGTTGTTTGGGGTCTGATCGTCTGGTTTCATGTCCTGTCTGTCTGTCTGTCTGTCAGGCGCTGGTCCGGCTTCCTCCCCAAATCTCGCAGAGTGAGGAAGTTCTCCGCTTCTTCGAGACCAAACCAGATGATACCAACCCTCCCGTAGAGTGAGTGTCACACAGACCTTCACAAACCAATGTCTGCACATTCTCTCAAACAGAGCAACCTAAATTAATGCATTTACACAAATATGATACTATAGCTATATGTGGAACGGAATACAGTACTGCTAAATGCATACTACACAACACTGTATGCTGCATAGTATTTTTAAAAAATATTGTGTTCAAAGGTGTACATCAATTTTGTCTCAGATGTTTCTCTTAAAATTCATTAAGGTATAGAAAAATTTGCTGATTTGAATTTGAATCCACATTATAAGAGAATTTGGAGGAAATATTTGAGCGTTTCTTTATATATTTGAGCACAGTTTAAGGATTGTTGAGATTACTTCTGTAACTCTATAGAGCCGGGTTATTATTGTTAAATTAAACAAAAATGAAAACAAAAACCATAAAAAATACGAACTGAAATGAAATAGAAAAAAGTTTAAACTTTCTTTAGTTTTTTTCAGCTAGTTGCCAAGGTTTAATTTCTTATTTTCTTTTACTTTACCTTGAAGTACTAAAAATACTAAGCTGAAATAATAATTAATACACTCTACAGTACAGTATATAAACACACACACACACACACACACACACACACAATTTGTTTATATATTAAATATATTTATATATAATATAAAATATACAAATATTTAATATATAAATGTATAAACATGTAAATAGTTTCAAAATATATACTGTATGTGTGTGTATTTATATATACATAATAAATAAACACAGTACGCATACGTATATAATGTAAACAAAAACGTTTATTTTGGATGTATATATACTGTACACAAATAAAAATGTACAAAACACACAAATTTCTAAAACATGACCTAAAATGAAAACGGAAAATATAACAAAAATTATTTCAAATAATAATAAAAACTATAATAGTATATCAGTGATTAAGGAGAAACATCTGACGAAAAAAATCTCCATTTGATTTCCTAAAGAAACTATTCTGATATTAAAGAGATATCATTTTTTGATTGTATTTATTGTGGCGCTGGAAATGGAAGATTGAGTGGGTTGCACTGTGGGATACAATATTCCATGCAATGTTTTCTGGATATTCAAAGAATTTGCCGTACACAGTGTACATGCTGCATACAGACTCGCCTGATTTCTCACACTCCCACACATTCTGCATGGTGTTGTGTACATTTTTGAGCCTCGTGCTGTATTTACATACTTTCCTTTGATTAGCTCTGTAAAGATTTTTATAATTTGGCTCTCAAGAATGTCACTTCTTAATTGTAAGAGAATGTGTGTGTGTGTGTGTGTGTGTGTGTGTGTGAAGAGAGGTGCAAATGTGTTTCTATGTGTGAAAGAGAAAGAACCGCACTTTTTCTTCATTATCCAGCTTTAAGTTACTCCCAACCCGACACATTTTAATCACAGGGATGGTATTGTTTAATTAACACTGATGTGAGTGTGTGCAGTCCTCTGTGAGTGTGTATATGAATGTCTTCCCCCAGGCTGGACCATAATTAGCTCCCATGAATCCCATGAAAATTTGAGACAAAAGAATAACCTAAAAAATTAAAGACAAAAAAAAAATGAATAGAGAAGAGGAGAAACCCACGTTAAGAATAGTTACCGTTAAGAATAGTTACTACCGTTCAAAATGTTGGGGTCAGTAAGAAATTAATACTTTTATTCCGCAAGGATACATTAAATTGATCAAAAGTGACAGTAAAAATATTTAGTGTTACAAAAAAATTTACAAAAATGTATCTGTAAATGTAAATTTGTCACCATTTCCACAAAAATATGAAGTAGCACAGCTGTTTTAAACACTGATAATAATACTAAATGTTTCT
The DNA here is from genome assembly GCF_001515605.1 of Sinocyclocheilus anshuiensis. NCBI lineage: Eukaryota > Metazoa > Chordata > Actinopteri > Cypriniformes > Cyprinidae > Sinocyclocheilus > Sinocyclocheilus anshuiensis. Next base: position 1,424,961 of record NW_015557079.1, read on the forward strand.
TTAACATCAAATCAGCTTATTAGAATGATTTCTGAAGAATCATGTGACACTGAAGACCGGAGTAATGATGCTGGAAATTCAGCTTTGCATCACAGGAATAAATTCCATTTTATAAAACAGATAGTTCCGGTCCTTGATTCTGATTGGTTGAGCCGCGTTCGAAGCTGTTGTAAACAAAGACTATAGAATACCCAAGACGTGTCACTAGTATAGTTTTGAATGGGGAAAAATGCAACACTCAATATGTCCGCTCAATCGCAGGAAGCCCCACCTTCTGAATGAAAGAGCCAATCGCTAATCGGTAAAGTCAGCGCGTCACTGCAGCTGCCGTTAGAAGTCCCGGTTGCTATAGAAACAGTCAGCGTTCTGAGACATGCGCTCAGGACTGCGCATGCGCACTGGCTGATCTTGCCTGAAAAATAAGCTTTTTATGACGCTATTTGAGGAAAAGAAACAACATTTATGACAGTTATTGTCAGATTTCTTTGGTGATTTCAAATATGAAATTTAATCGTAAACTTAGTGAACAGTTTTGTAGAATTTGATGTTTCCCCATTCAAAGAGATAGGAGCTGCACTTGCATGCCCGAGAGGCGCTTCAAAGATGGCCGCCGAGTGACATGACTTATCTTAAAGAGACTTTGTTGTAAATTACTCACAAACATACACCTTTGTTTACCCTTTGTTTACTTTGTGTGTTGCTTGGCAACCACTTTGTTGCAACCACAACTGTTTCTGAGGAACTGCATTGTTTGGTGGAAGAATACTGCTTTTATTAATATCATTGCACTTTATTTGCTCTGTTTTCTTTTGTGAAACCTAACTACGTATATAGAATAACCGTTTTATAATGTAATTTATTCCTGTGATGCAAAGCTGAATTTCCAGCATCATTACTCCAGTCTTCAGTGTCACATGATTCGATAGAAATCATCCTAATATTCTGATTAAAATATATTAAAATAAAAAACAGCTTTTTTTAAATTGTAATAATATTTCATAAAATAACTAGTTACTGTATTTTTGATCAAATAAATGCAGCCTTAGACACTCCTTTCAAAATCATTACAAATTTTGAACAGTAGTGTAGGCAATATATAGGCAATATATTTCAATTAATTATTTATTTTAATTTATTTATTTTAAATATAAATAAATGGCACCATGAAAGCAGTACAAATGACTTGGGCATCAAAGGCTTTTTTTATTATAATTTGTAATGTATTTTTATTTTAAATGAGGGCATAATTACTGAGTTGTAATTGTCACTCTTTCAGTCGTTGCCGGATTGTTTTGTAATCTCACGTAAGCAGCTCTGTTTGCTTTAGTAGTGGAATGAAAAAACGAACTCATATTATATATTTTTCTTTTCTGTTGCTTGGGCACTGTTTCTGTACTCAGAGCTGTCCGTCACATGCTCATTTGAAATTCTCTGCTTTTCTTTCCCTCTGTCTGGATTTCTCCCTGGTGATATGAAGTAGGCAATCTATTTTCATGTTCAAAACACATTCATCATATGCTGCAGTGGCTACACACAACCATGCACACACACTGCTCACTCTTTACTACTATCCAGAAAAACATAATAATTTTGTCTGTCATCTACAGTGCAACCTTGAACACTCTCGTGGTTTTATGTTGCTGCTCGTGTCTGTGGACAGTTCTTAATATTATAACAACCCAACTCTGACAACAAATTCTGAGTGTGTGTGTTTACAGAATGTTACAATCAAGGACATACATGTAAAATGTACTTCATTTATATATTTTGAGAACGCTTTCATCTAAAGTAAATAAAAAAAAGATAGATCCTATATGCCAATTGGTCAGTACAACATTCCAGCCATTTCAGAGAGATTATATTATTAGTAGTAATTAACAATACTATTTTATAAACTGCTTGTCCATAGGCTGCTGTGTAGTGTTTAAGAATAATATTTGAGTATTTGTGTATATATATATATATATATATATATATATATATATTGAGCATATTTTGAGGCATTGTTGAGATCACTTCTCAAAGCAGGCTTATTATTGTTTAATAAAACTAAAACTACAACTACAACTATAAAAAATATATTTTTGGTACTTAAAATGAATGTGAATTGAAATAAAAGAACATTTTAAGTTATAATATATAAGTTTAAACATTTATTTCAGCTAGTTGGCATGGTATAATTTCTTATTTGATTAATTAGTTTTCTATGATTTGAAGTACTTGAAGAAAGAAGAACTACAGTATATAGGTGTATTTTTATTAATAAAGATAATAAAAATGTCCCATAATGTCATGTAATATGTAATATGTCATGTAACATTATCTTATCATACTGTATAGAACGTATTTTTTTCTGTCACTTTTGATCAGTTTATCATGTTCTTCTGTAATTAAACTATTAATTTAATTAAAAAAATAAATAATGAAATCACTCATTATCCAAAATCAATTTATTGATTGCAGCACTAGTCTGTGTTTCCCAGTCACTAATATTTAAATTGCCTCTGTTCCTTTTTGGCTGACGCTGTAATCGTTTTAGCGGTTTATGCATCTGATGTTCGAGGACTGAACTGTCTTGACTCTCATGTTGCCGTGATGTGTTATTCACATATCTGAGCGTTAATTTCTCAGAGCTCTATTAGAACAGACACATTGCTGCTAATAGTTGAACAGCCTAATGTCATTCACCTCTGTGGGTTTTTTTGTTATGCTGCTTTAGTTGCTAGAAATTTAAACCCGGCCGTTTTCCATGTTTGCGGGTGTGTGGTTTACAGACTGTGGCCTACAGTGAGATGTGTATGATAGACGGATTTATATCAGGCTAAGCTGGATGAGTACGTCTCTCTGTCTCAGATATACAGATTTGGAGTCCAGCAGTTAGTAAATCAAAATGAAACAGGCTCTTTAAGAGAGTGTGTCTGTGAGTGTGCATCCTATCAGTCATCAGTGTCTGTGTGTGTTTTTGTGACACTATTAAAGTTTCACTCCCTGGCAATCACCTGCAACACTTTAGATGGTACAGTATTAGATTTGTATGTGTCTAGCAGTAGATATACTGTAGTTGGTCACACAAATGTGTGTATCTCTCTGTAGATATTGATTCTCTATAGCAGCAGCATATGTTCTGCTCAGCTGTTCACAGTAACTGTGCTGATCTTTTTCAGTGGTGTGATTTCACAGGTGTCTGTTTCTTAACTTATGTGAGACACTTGAAATGGCTTACAGCGTCATTCAAAAGCTGTCATACAGATGTATGTCTGCAGGCAGTCAGAGTTTAGCACGCTTTGTTGCGAATGGAGGAGAGATTAGTGTTATTAGAACATGTAACCAGTGTAAACCAGTTTAAAGCATGGGGTTATTTTATTTTATTTTATTTAAAGAAATTGATACTTTTATTCAGCAAGGATGCATTAAATTGATCAAAATTGACAGTAAAGACATTTATAATGCTCCAAAAGATTTTTATTTCAAATAAATGCTGTTATTTTGAGTGTTAACGGATTGTGTGACACCGAAGACTGGAGTAATGGCTGCTGAAAATTTAGCTTTGCCATCACAGGAATCAATTATATTTACATTTTTTAAAAATATGAAATAGTTATTTTAAAATGTAATTATATTTCACAATTTCTGATTTCTGATTCTGATTTTACTTATCAAATAAATGCAGCATTGGAGATCATAAAGGACCAGAATTGTCATTTTTAATACATTAAATGCTAAAATGTTTCTGGGGGGGTCAAAAAGACTTTTTGACATGTCTTTATATATTAGTATATATATTATTATACTATATTGTAGTATTATGCTACTGTTTCATTCCAAATTCAGATTCTGTCATCATTTAGTTACCCACATATCATTCCAGTATGACTTTCTTTCGTTCTTCTGCTGTTGAAAGATTTACCTATCACTCCATGTACAGTAATGATATTAAGTGCTGTATGTAGCTCCAAAGTAGTACCCACATACTAGTATCATAATAGTATGACTGATACACTATTTCAAGATTTCTGAAGCCATACGGTAGCTTCGTATGACGAGCAAACTCAACTTTAAGTCAATATTCAATCATAATCTACTTATTTATTTTATAGTGGTTCTTTGTCATTTTGAAGCTGGGAAGCTTGCATTACTAAAAAAGAGGCTGACTATATCTTGAACTCTTCCATGACATCATCATGACATCACATCATCATGATATCATGACATCATGAGCAGATGTCTGGCTCAAGCTAGCCTTTTAAATTGTATTACTTGCGAAATATTACAATCATTTGCCACTATGAACTGTTAAACTCATGTTGCCAGATTATTATCACTCGAAACAGATGGTCATTTCGTAACATTACCTAGATGTTCCTTCTAGGCGAGATGTGGAGTCATGGAGTTCATTGAATAATGGATTGGTTGAATGTGGTCCGTCTTCAGGACGGTTGAAGTGAAGGTGAAATCTGAGATGCATTAAGTGTGCTGCTAGTGTTTCTGTTTTTAGACGGATATGAATTATTGATTAGCTGAAGATTTCCACCGGGAAATAAATTCCCCTGAGGAAAAGACACACACCGTGAGCACTCTTGATCTTGAGAGCTTGGCCACTTTCAGCAAATACTGATCTGTGATCAGATTTCCCACCTTGATTTCAAACGAGCAACTGATTCTCCCTTCCTCCGTGTTCATGGCATTTGTTTTGTTTAGTGGATTTGTTTTTTAACTACCACAGTTTGTGCCATAAGACCTGTAGTGTGTTTGCGCTGCATGGCTGTTCTCAGGGACAATGTAGGGCACTGTTGACAATGAAAGCCCTCCGTTAACACAGCTGGAGGGAAAGAACTCCATCCATCTGAGGAAGACAGACAAAGATGCTCTTTGAAAACTCACAATAAGCCACAACTAATTCATAATTGCTGCTAGACAACATTAGACGGTGAAATCAGGGAGGCAGACATTTTGTGTTTAAGATTTAGCCTACATTTGGAGAAAAAAGTACGTTTTATACTTACAGTATATCATGATTGTCACTGTCAGGACTGAAGTAAATAATTGTATATTAGATAAGTTTGTCTAACATATATAACACTGTAAAATATTTGTTTTATTTGTTTGTTTTTGAAGTTGTAAATGAAAGAAAGATTATTGGAGTATGTTTAGCAAAACAAATATTTCAGATTTTCTACTCCGATGTAATTCGATGTGTTACTTGTCGTTTCTTTGTAACTATTTGTGAAATTTACTAGCAAATTTTTTAAAAATAAATCATCCTACACATTTTTCTAAAAAACAAAAATAAATAAAATTACATGCTCAAGTAAGTGGCATGGAATAAGATATTGACTTAATGCAATTTAAGATTTATGTAGATATTTTATAGAAGTGAGCTACTGAAAACCTCAGTGACAGTTTAAAAATAAAAATAACTGATATCTGAAATGTAAATCTTTCTAAAGCATAAAGCTTTTTTTTTTCACAATCAAGGGGAAATAGACTATTTGGAGCCATCTGCTGGAAGACATTCAAATTGCAGCTTAAACAGACAAAAATGGAAAAGGGAACTTCTTCAAATATTTCTGCATTTGGGAGATATATTATTATTATTATTGTTGTTGTTGTTGTAATAAAAGAAAAACATTTGATTCTGATTTAATTCTTTAAATAAGATTACCTCTGTACACGCAAATGTCAAATAATTATTTTCTGATTTTATTTATTTGTTTGTTTGTAAGTGTAGATTGTAAAAAATATTTCATTATTTACACTGTCTGAACAAATAGAGACATCCTATCCTAATTGTCAGTGTAAATGAACTGTTATGACCACTAGAGGGCACTCTAAAAGCATCTACTATCATTCTTATCTATTGTTTTATTACCATTTTAAAAGCCTTTTTTGTAGGAATTTTTATTTTAGGTCTTATTTTCTCGACAGTGTCAATTCTTATTTGCATTTCGGGACTTGCTGAGTGTTAATTTTAGACACGGCATGCTGAAAATGGAATTGACACATTTTGTTTCAAAACCAAATTTGAATTGGAGTATAAGAAATATAATTTGTTACATGCATATATATTTAGCTGACAGTTGTCTGCTCTCTATTAGTCTTTCTCTGTCACACACTCACACACATAATTTAAATACACTTGTGGCTGGTTGCTTTTCCTGTCAGACACGTTTTTTTCACCCAGACTGAATTCTTTACATATCCTGAGCTCACAGACAAGCGACTGGAGTCCCAGGAGATCTGTGAACACTGCAGCATGCGTTCACAGCACACTGGAGAGTGTTTTACCCTTAAGTGTGCAATAGAGTGTCACACAAAAGCTGCTATCCAGTACAATCAGAATTGAGATGTCATGGCTGTAGAGACTGAACCTACAATATTACTGTACACAATTGCACAAGAAATAGCATTAACGTTCAAAATCACAAACCTACAAACAGAATGAATAGCTTATAGATCTCTAGCATAAGATCCCTCCAGTATCTCTCTGTCTGTACATTATTCCATGTATTGAACCCATGCACTGACATCAGATCTGAGACAGATGGCAGTGATCAGAGCAGCGTTTCCACCACAAACAGAAGTTTGCTATTTTAGACCATCTGATGTTGAGCAGTCTCTCTCACTGTGTCTCTCTCTGTTTTTTTTATTAGCTGGTATGATGGATGGTTGTTGGTAGGCTGTGTATTCCCACATGGAGTGCTGTAAATCCTGACCTGGTTATCCTATAGTCTTTCTGTGTAATTAAATGGGGTGGGGGCTCTGACTTAAACCCCTTAGAGAAACAAGTGACATTTGATCACAGTGCTGGAAATAAATACACTCAAAATTAGATTGTCTGGAAAAATGTGTATTTCAGTTCCCATATTTTCAGTTTAGATAATCTTTTTTATTTTACTTGATTTTTATTAATTCATTTTCTTTGACATTTTCTTATATTTTTACATTAACATGACAACCACAAGGTGTCCAAATATGTTTAAAAAATAAATAAATAAAAGAAACATGTTTTTTTTGTTTGAACAGTATATTTAGTGTTTTAATATGATTTATTATTTAAATATGTTGCTTGAATTTTAATATACACTATCGTTCAAAAGTTTGGGGTTGATAAGATTTTATAAAAATATTTTTTAAAGAAGTCTCTTTTGCTCACCAAGGCTGCGTTTATTTTATCAAAAATGCAGTAAATATTATAACAATTGAAAATTTTTCAGCAGCCATTACTTTAGTCTTAAGTATCACGTGATCCTTCAGAAATCATTCTAATATGTTATCTAATATCAAACTGTTATCCAATATCTTTTTATTGTCAATGCTGAAAACAGTTTAATATTGTTTAATATTTTTGTTGAAACGGTGAAATTTTTTTGTGGGTTTTTTTTTTATCAGGAAAATTTGATGAACAAAAAGTTAAATAGAAAAACATTTATTTGAAATAGAAAACCTTTATAACATTATAAATACCGTGACTGTCTTTTTTGATCAGCTTAATGTCGAATAAAAGTATTCATTTATTTATATAAAAAAAAAAAACTGACCATAAAAAAGTGTGTATATAAATTGTATGTGGATTATAGTGTATTATTAACACTAAAAGGGTTGATTTAAAATATGAAAGGCTTATGTAATAGGTTGTCTGGGCATAAAGCAGGTCTCAAACTGTAAAGTGTTTCGGTATGAAATGAAAGACTTATTCAGTGGAGAGTCTGTCATGAATGGCTGGTTTAGGTGCAAAGCCAGGTGGTCACTGATCACAGTGACTGATTATTGTGTGGCTCTTCAGGGGGTTAATGCCAGATAAAACTAGTTAATTATCTAAAGTGCTGTTGCCTGAGGGCCTGATAAGATGATCAGTCAAGGAAAGAGACAGACAATGAGACACAGAGTAAGAGCAGAGGATAGCCAAAAATAATTGTGATTTATTTCAAAGTTAAAGGCCTGTTTCATGTGGCATGTCTGTTGAGGTCCTTTTAGGCAATGGAATTTTCATGGAGCAAATCGATGTTAAAAATGGAAGGGAAATGACATCATGACAAATGCTGATTGGCTGATGGCACCACAAGAATGTGCACTAGCTCTTAAAGGGATAGTCCAATCAAAAATGAAAATTCTGTCATCATTTACTCACCCACATGTTTTTTTTTTTTTTTTCAAACTTGTGTGATTTTCTTTCTTCCATGGAATGTAAAAGAAGATATTTTGAAGAATGTTGATAACCAAACATTTTCAGTTACCACTGACTTCCATTGTAAGTAAATTCAATGGAAGTCAATGGGAACCGAAACTGGCAGAACAAAATCAAAAACATAGTCCCAAATCCGTTACAACCCCCGGGTGATGGAAAAACCTCTGTGCTCTGTTGAGTCAATTTTCAGCCTAATTCCTAAAACCGGATGGGTTTGCTGTTAGGAACCGTTAGCCTCTGTGATTGATGGTCGTGCAACAGCCAACAAACATGACTCAGATTGGACCAGGTGGATGTTGTGGTGCAACCACTGTTTCCTCGTTGTTTTTCCATATTACAATGATAATGTCTTCCATATAAACACGGAATGGTTTTGTAAACAGCAGATTGATTTCAGACAGCTTCTTCAATCACCAGATCTAACCATCAGTGAACCGTTGAGAAAGTTCAAGATCTGAGAGTGTGAAGTTCCACTGAAGATCTCTGTGCTCTCCGTAAACAAGTCTTGTGTTGTAACACATGGTCCAGTTTCCCGTCCACACTGACACAGAAACAGAACAATAACAGAAATCAAGTTATGAAACATTGCTTGGCATTTCTTGGTATTTTTGTTCTTCTTGTGTGCGTATGGTTGTGTGTATTTTCCTTTTATTTGACAATGCACTAAAGGAGGGACCCAAGCTGTAAAAAGGAACAAAAATCGTAACTATGGGTTGGATTGATTTGGGCCTTGCAACCACCTAGAAATGACCCAAAACACTACCAACCACATAGCAAGCTAAAATCACTCTGAACACCCTAGCTAGCTATTTTTTTTCTTTCTGTCTGGTAAAAGTTCTGTGTAAGAGTCACAGGTCATTGGTTAGCATGCAGGTCCACCCGTTTCTCCTTTCCACACCTCCTGTCCTCCTCCCTGTCCCGCTCTCACCTCGTGAGACCGTCCACCCCTCTGTCCCTCTAATGCTTTGCAGATGCTCAGGCCAGTAAATACACCTCACCGTCTCTCAGAGTCTTTCCGCAGTCTAACTCCCACCTTCAGTCACCGCCACTCCTGTAAATGCAGAGCGAGGGAGATGTCATTGAGTTTGCATTGACTCTTGCTTGTGCAAGAGCTTTGCTGAGGTGTTTGGAACAAATACAGAACCTCTGAACTCTATTAAACACACTTTAACAACAGCTGATGAACCACGCTGTTCAAACGTTGCGAAAGAAATTAATACTTCTATTCAGCAAGGAAGCAAATTCAGTAAACTGATCGAAAGTGAGAGTAAAGGCATGCACAATATACAAAAGATTTCTATTTCAAATAAATGCTGTTATTTGAACTCTCTGTTCATCGAAAAAATTCACACAAATATTAAGCAGCACAACTGTTTTCAACATTGATCATGTTTCTTGAGCAGCAAATCACGTGACACTGAAAACTGGAGTAATGATGCTGAAAATTCAGCTTTGCATTTACAGAAAAGCAAAACCATTTAAAAAAATGTTGACAGGTACAGTGTCCAGCAAACTGTACTATTACTTTCTTTTGCTTCTTTTTGTTTCTCTCGGCTCTACTTCCACATCATCTGTTTTACTGAACTTAATCGAATTCTTTTACTTCAGTCTGATATTCTAATCATCTCATATTCATAATGATGTAACTGAATTATCCAAGCCCAGTGCTGGCTCAGTGTTTCTCTTTTTCTCTTTGTCTTGTTCATTTTTAATCGTTAATGCTCTGGTGTTATTCCACTGTAAAGGGCTATTTGTTTTAAAAAAATATTGTGCTTCATTTTTTGATCAGGGCCTTGTACTAATTGAGGCAAGCATGGCGTTCCTGCAGTTTAGGACTCTCTGGGATAGGAATATTCCAGAAGTAGCACACTTCTCTGAGAACCATAGAACTTCACTGCATAAAATAGATGTCAAGCACATTCTATTCTTTGCAATTCAAGAAGTAACATGTTGCGAATCAGCTCATGGGGAAATATGAATAATTAATCATAACTAGTTATAATTAATTATAAATATTTAGATCCGCTGTAGATATTTAGCTGACCTCTCAGGGTTCTACTGTGCATTGTGTCTCTTCCTTAAGAAAAAGGCAGTGATTTTCCCTACTTACATTCTATTAGGTCGTAAATGTATCTGGTGTCAGGGTTGCCATGGTAACCAGGGGGGGCCTGGTGTCGTTGCAGACATCCTGGCATCCAGTTTATTGGGTGAGGGGACTGTGACGATTTGTTAATCTAATGAATTACTGATTTGTTAAATCAAATGAAAAATTGTGTGTTTGATTGGTCCAGACGCTACAAACATAACCCTGTGAATGTGTGTGATTGTGTATTTGTCTCCCTGTTTATGGCCAAAGGCCCTCAAATGAAGAAAACAAAATGTTGGGAAGACTTTTTATTACATACTCTTAAAAATATAGGCTTCAAAATGGGGTTTTCGCAGCAATGCCGTAGAAGAACCGTTTCCCTCAAAAAACTTTCAATGTACAGTTCTTAAAAGAACTGGTTTTTCCTTAGTGTGAAGTAGAAGAATAACTTTTTCCACTATAAATAATCTTTTTGTGCAATATTTAATGTTGTTCTTAAAAGTAATGGTTCTTTATTGGCGTCTATGATTCCATGTAGAACCTTACTATAACTATATACTTTTAAAAATAAAGGTTCTTTATTGTCATTGATGGTTCCCTGAAGAACCATTAACATCCATGGAACATTTTCATTCCACAAAAGGTTCTTTATAGTGGAAAAGGTTCTTCTGATTTTTAAAACGTTCTTAACACTAAGAGAAAATGGTTCTTTTAGGAACTGTTCAACGAACGGTTCTTTGGGGAACCAAAAATGTTTTTTCTTTGGCAACGCTGTGAAAATTCCAGTTTGGAACCTTTATTTTTAAGATTGTAGATGGGCCTTTATTTTTAAGAACAGTATTAAATATTGTTGTTGGGGCTCCAAAAGAAATATCAGTTGCTTGATTGCACATCAAAATTTACCATACACTCTCAGAAAAAAAGGTATAAAAGCTGTCACTGGGGCAGTACCTTCTCAAAAGGTACACTTTTGTACCTTTTAGGTACTAATATGTACACTTTAGGTACTAATATGTACCTTTAAGGTACCAATATGGACTGTTTAGGTACAAAAGTGTGCCTTTTGAAAAGGTACTGCCCCAGTGACAGCATTTGTACCTTTTTTTCTGAGAGTGTATGTTTTAAAGTAAAATATTAAGAAAGTTGACCTTTCTGAAAGCCAGTGCATAATTCATACGCTTCATTTGTGTCTAAGCTGGTGGTCACCGTGAGTTTGACAAACACTGAACAGGCCTGCTATTTAAATAGACCACAGCAAATGCCAGAGATGACTTTATGAAGATATCACCAAGACACAGAATGCAATGCGTCACTTGTGGATTTATAGTATATTACTTTACTCTTTTATGGTCAAGTGGAGTGAATGAACAGAGCGGTGCCCAATCAGTACGAACTACCATTTCCTGCCTTTCCTCACCCGTCATCATACGCTGCCTCTCGTTTAATAGTGACTCTGGGAGTGATAAAGCTGAGAACTGTAGTTTTCTTGTCTGAAACTTTTGGGCCGACCCAAGTGATGCCGTATATTACCTGCAGACCCAGTGCAGGGAACGGTGAACTGTCTCTTCCAATAACACTTCCTCTGCTAAACGGTCTCGAGCGATAAACGTGAAGCATTTACTATTAGATACAACTCAAGAGGTTCACAACCGGAACAATTGGTCTGGAGAGGTTTGGCGGAGACTGTTTACTGAATTTCTGCCATGCAAAACATGCCTTTAAAAATTAACCTTGATGTGAATTTCCTGAAGTTTTTAGTCTTTGGTTGTACTGTATGTAAAGAAAGTACACAAAATGTTTTCAGCTTACTTTTTAAATGCAAAAAGACCAATCGCAATTCGGTATGCAAATGATTGAATTAGAATTTTTTCATAAAAAAACCCAATAAATACCACAGTTTGATGAATGGACTTTAAATGCAAATGCGGTTTGTGCTGTATTAATTAAAGAAGAGGCAATTATTTACTAAATGCATTTATATTTATATTTCTTATCTTTTATTTCATATTTTTTTATCCCTATAAGACTCACTTGCTACACATACCGGCATGCTTTAGTCTCTTAAAACTGGGAATTTTCCTACTGTTCATTTCATAAATGTCATGTCCTATATCCGTCTTAATGGTGGCAGTTTCCTTTTATACGAGACAGATAACAGATCTCTCTGATTTAGGGCTTTTAGGACACTGTCCTGCCTCTATTCGGCTACAAAGGAGTTCATTCTAGAAGGTTCGCAGTGACCTCATACTGCTGATCTGAAAAAGAGAGTATTCATTCTCCCACGGGAGTCACAAAGGAGGAGATTGAGCAAGAGAATGATGAAAAGAAAGAGATGCAGAAACAGATGAGAGGAAGGAGAGAAGATGGAGGGCTTGTCATATTTTGAACTAGATGGGGGGAATGTAGATATTAAGCAAATGCCCTTAAGGGTTTTTTAGGGAAATACCGGCCATGAATGTGTGTGTGTATCGAAAAGACAGTCTGGCATATTTTCATAATATGTACAGTATGTCATGTAATAAACTTAATCTATTCAAATGGCGCTGCATCAGCCACTTCCAATTACAGTATGCTTGTATTATGCACCAAACATCTTTGGCATTATTGCATTTTTATTAAACTCTATTATAAATTCTGTTAATTTATTAGATATTAAATTATGTTTGGGTGAGCCACCTGTCACTGTACATTCTAAATTATGTTTATGTTGCTTAGAAACACTAAACAGCATTCATTAGGCTAATGAATTGTATTACCAAGGATTGCGGTAGTGAATACTTTAAATTTAATTGTATTAAAATAAATATTATTATAATTGGATTAATTTTTAATAATTTAATAAAAAAAATGTAGCATCTTTGCATCTATTATTATAAAATAATAATTGTTATATGATTTTTTTTTTTTACATAATCATTCTAGCATCTTCTGCATATTTTAACCATTTCCAACAGGGACTGTATGATTTTGAGATCCATCTTGTATTTTAGCATTCATTACAATGCAGAAATGACACATTTAAGATGCCCTTTAATGGTTTTAGATGTTATTAGTGATGCTATTAAGCATCAACACATTGACCACAATATCATAGAGAGAGCAACCACTTAAAAAACGCCTAACAATTATGATAAGTTCTTAGGCCTACTTCAATATTAAGTTTTGCAAGAACACGTACCACTCTTTTTCTTTAAAAATATAGGTATTCTGTGTACTTTTTTCTTCTTTCCATTCATGTGTGTGTCCAATGTATGTGTCTGTACATTTGCTAAATTTTATAGTTCCCCACATTGGCATCAATTTCCATAAATAGATCTCCTCTCTTTTCACCTTTTAACTTTATTTTTTGCTGATGGATAAGCGTCACACACAGGCCGGGTGTCATTTTGATCTATTAATCAGGGTGTGTTAAGAGATCCACCCTTTTTATCCCAGAGCTGGAGGATGAGAGGAGGGACGGGGGATAAAAGGATAGAGAAAGAGCTATGGTTCTGTTTAGGTCACATGATCAGATGTTGTGGCGATAGCAGCTGGCCCCTTCGATCTTAACACACACTCGCTCCTTGCCCTGGCACACATCTTGCTCTCACTGCATCTCTAGTGTGTGTGTGTGTGTGTGTGTGTGTGTGTGTGTGTGTGAGGGTGTGGGTGTGTGAGTGTGACAGCTGTCTGCTGCAGGACATTGTCTTACTGTGACTTAACATGTCACTCTGCTGTTGCTTTTTTTACAGGGATTATGGATCCAAACGCAAGTCAGGTAAGACAGATTTTTATTTACCTCCCATGTGATTGTTAAGCCTGTTGCCGGCTTTAAGTACTAACTCAAGCCCGCTCACTAACTCTGCATGCCCTCTCTGTGTTTGCGGCATTGAATGACTTGCTGTTTTGCACTCAGCTCAGGGTTTCAGCTGAGTTTCTTTAGAGAATTGCACATGACTCAGAGGTTTTTAGAGCTTTGGGAGTGTTGGCTGTAAAAGGTTTGGGAATAACTGGCTGGACTTTGGAGTAAAGCCACATGAAAGTATGTGCATTTGTACTTCACGCTTCAAGCCAAGTCGTCCGGCTGAAGGCACAGACAAAACATGGAACCACCTCGTTGGCATATTTTATTATTTTTTATTTTATATTTTATCCCTGCGTGCATGTATAAATAAATGTATATACTTATTTTTTAGGCTGTTATTATAATGTTGAGGCACAGAGACCTGATTTATGACAAGGATTAGACCAAGTTTCCTTTGGATAGCATGCTAGGGTGTGTGTTTTGTGAGTGAACAGCCGTTCTGCAGTTGGGACTTACTCAAAGATGCACACACACACACAGTTGAACACTAATGTAATTTGGATTGGAGTGAGCATTGTGCACACAAGAGTGAGAGTTCTTGTCATCTCTCCCACACACATCCCTTAGAAATATTTTCCGTTTTTGATCTGTTTGCTTTCCACTTGTAAACACATTCGTTTGCTCCGACAATTTTTGAAAATTTACTAACATTTGGATTTCGTTTTTGGTTCCAAATATGCAATGCAGATGTAATCAGAAGTTTGAGTGATGTATTAAATAATTCCAGATGTTGTTCTATTTCCTGTTTGCATTTATTTATAACTTTATTTTCAACAAAATATTTTAAAAAGTTGTTTTAAAGTGCAACCCTCAATCCTGTGGTTTTTACAAAATAAACCTGCCAGCATGGTTGCCAGAAGAATTCTGTAATCTAAAAATACAGTAAAAATGTAACAGAGGAACCTGTAAATTTGACATTTTAATTGTTATTTAATTTTCAAAAATGATTGAACAAATAAACAAACCAGTAGATCCAACAGATTTCTTTCTGCTAAATTAGCATAACCACTCTGATCCTTTAATCTATACTGACAACCAGCATAATAAAGAGAAAGTTTGCTTTTCAACAAGCTGAAGTGAATACAAATATGCACAGTGTCATGCACAAATAAAAAACAACATCATAGTAACACACATGGCATTAAAATATTTACTATAAACATTTATTTAACAACATATAGTGTAACATGTGAGAACAAACTAAGAAGAACTATTTATTTAAATGAAAACACAAATGTAAAGTGTCACACAGGGAATTATGGGAATGCCAATTTTTTTTAATTTGACGACTTGGTCTTTTTTATCTCCAAAAACTTTACATTCGACAGCATTTCACTGTAAAATTACATTAAATGTCACACTAGCTCTATTACAGTTTTTCACTGTAAGGAACCAGTTAACAGGTTTTTACTGTAGCATTTTTGCAGCCGTTTACCATTAAAATTACAGTGAAGAAAGTATCGTCATAGGCTCTGTGTTGCAACACTAAAACTAATGTTTTGTGCTATGGAAGCTAGTACTCATGTGATTGTGATGTTAAGAGCTGAATGTGTTTAGAAGGTGAAACACACATGTACAGTCACATGCATGCAGAGTCATCTAATTCTAGTGATTTTTTTGCGGGGGAGAGTGCAGCTTTCTGGTCTTATACTGTAGTTATTTCAGTACATTTGTGATGAGGCAAAGTGCTAGACAGACAGGTTTAGTTTTATAGATGATGTTGGACCAGAGTCTAAACAGGGACATCATTAAGGTTTGTGAATTTGTGTTAAGCTCATGCTGTCAGGTCAAATATGCAGTAAGATGTGTCACTAAGTATCATTTTGGGGATTTCCATTGACTTCTGTTGTTTTTATAAAGGTTAGGTTTAATGTTATCTGTTCTGTCCAATATCGTTACACTTAACGTCCACACAAACCTTTTTCTTTTCAAGATTTTGATTCAAACATTTATGAAATATATTCTTGTGTATTTTGTTTTAGGTCTTATTATCCTTAAGGGAACATTGGATCTGTTTGTTGTAGGCACAACCTGATCCAGACAAACATCCATTAGTGAATGTTATTTTTTTTTAGACCAGTAAATAGTTATTCTTAAGAAACAGTTGTTTTCCAATTGTTTCTTAAGAATTTGTTTTCCAGTATTTATTAGGTCTGCAGTGTCTATACAAATATTTGTCTGTCCATCCATCATCTGTTTGTCTGTTTGCTCATTCACATTTATTTGCTCTCACAACGTTTGAAAATTGCTAATATTTGGGTTATAATTTGACCAGCAGCTGAGGTGATGTAATGAGCAATTCCAGCTGTTGTCCCCTCACCCCCCACCCACCCACCTACCTCTCATTTGACAATAAATCATGTGGAACCACTTATCATTAGTGTTTTGGATCACTTGAATCATCATCATCCTCTGTTCCATTCTGTTTTTAAGATGACCACTGGATGTGCATCTGTCAGACATCAGTAATCATCTATGTTAGCTACAAGTGAATAACATCCTGAAGATGTTATCCTAATTACTCAAATATGTATTTTGCAAGATTGGAAATTTGTAATTTATTTTTATGTTTAAAGATCTGAGGTTTCACTTTGTCCCCATCTTTCTGTCAGTTTGAACGTTTGGCTCTATGGTTTCCGTCCTAATTAATTATCTCTGAGGGTTTAGCAGGTGGAAACTGCACTTGGGAAGTGTCATTATCAAAAAAACAAACTTGTTCCAGGCGTGGGCTTCGTAGCTCCCCTGGCAGTCCCATCCACCAGAGCTTCCACGATGTTATGAGAAATGTCTTTTTAAAATGGTTTTGAAATCGATGATTTGCATGACAATGTGAAAAAAAAAACATTGTGTTTTCATTACAGATGGGCGTCACTTCCTGTGTCAACAATGACTGATTATGAAAACATTATTTCTTAAAAGTTTTTTTACATCAATTGTTATCCAGTGATATATTTATTTTTTACTGTATATTTATATTTATATTATAAATATAAATATTCTTCTGCCACTAAATAAAAAAAAAAAAAGGTAATTGAAACTTTTTATCTTACAATTCTGAGTTTACATCTCGCAATTCTGACTTGTTTTTTCTTTCTCAGAATTTGCCTGGTATAAACTCACAATTGCGACTTATAAAGTGAGGATCGTGGCATATAAACTCGCAGTTGCAAAGTTACATTGCGACTTACAAAGTCCAATTCTGAGGGAAAAAAACTGTCTATTTTCTTACAATTGCAATTTATATCATCTGAAGAAGACTTTATAACTTGCAACTGAGTATTTGATTAAAAAATATTGATAAAAAAGCCAGAATTGCGAGTTTATATTTAAGTCAGAACTACGAGTTTACAGTATATCACGCAGTTCTGAGAAAAAATTTCAGAATTGCGAGATGTAAACTCAAAATTGTGAGAAAAAAAGTTGCAATTACCTTTTTATTCAGTGGCAGAAACTGGCTTAGATAACAATCTGATGCATTAGTGGAGGGGTTTTCAGTGCCACTTTCAGTGACTTTAACGAGGTTACATCGTTACACCAGTAGGTGGCAAATAGTAACTGTTTTTGAGCAAACTATTCATTCAAACAATTTGTTTAAAACACTAGACACATTTCCATTACAGATTTGCGCAAAACTTTGGCGATATTTTATAAATGTTGATAAAAAAGTATTGCGAAATTGCGTTTCCATTAACCAATGTTATGCGACTAAAACGTAACCTTTTGCCTCTCGCGATAAGTCATGGCAACAGATTTTGGTGGGATTTTGACGGATTTTGGCTATTTTTATTCAAAGGAGGCGTATGCACAGAGAGCCGCTTCAGAAACGTGCGTGGCGCGGCTGGAATAAACACAAGCATTGACTAGAGTGGCCACAATCAGCTTCAGTGGCCGTATCAGAGCCACACTGCACCGCAGACGTGTGCAGTGTAAATTGTCTAAGCATTAATGGTAGGGAAAACCACATACGCCATGTGACCTGTAAATGCGAAAAAAACGTTTCCATTGCAGTTTTGCGAATTATTCCTTTTTCGCATTGCCTGAAAAACCACCTCGTGCGAGCGTAACAACTTTTTTGCGATATATGGGCGTTTTTGCGAAATTGACACGTTTCCATTAGGCGTATTTTCAATTCGCAATTTCAATTTGCGCAATTTGAAGGGTAATGGAAACGCGCCTACTGATGCATTCATGAGCGAATTGAATCATTCACTCAATTGATTTGTTTAAAGACACTGATTCATTCATGAACAAAACCATTGCTGGAGCAAAAACAAACAAGTAACTGGCAATATTGTTTGTAAGTTACTCAATAATAACTTGTTGTTATTAAAGTGCTGTGTAAAATCAATATCACACTCGCAATTGTGTTGTATTTAGGAGTGCCTGCGTGGCTGTGATTCGGCCAAAGGCATGAAACTGCTCATACTCAGTAACAACAGTACATATGTTCATGTTTTATTGCTTAAATAATATTTATCAATGTTTTTTGTTATACATAATCATTTGCATATAGTCGGATCTGTATTCACAATATAGCATGGGCTCTCATAATGTACCTCATTGCTTAAGTAGTGACAAACTGCTAACAGCTTTATGAAAGGAAGTGCAAGTACAGCATACCTTCTCCTTGCAATGGAAATAGGGCCAGTATAATCAAACTGAAATTATGTGTATCATGAGACAAACTTTGATATTGCCATAGAGACTCACAAACTAAAGAAGAGTTTCCTTGTAGGCTTAGGTAAACAGTTTAGAGAAAGAGGTCACAAGTAGACTTTCATAGCTTTGTGGTGGCAGGAAGACAGGGGTCTTGTTTCCCTCTGAGGTGGCCCTTAACAGTATATGATTACAATATAATCACTCACACAGAGCATAATTCAATAGCATTACGCTATAGCTGTGGGACTTTACACAAATAAACGGCAGAGCCCTGACTGAACCCTTTATGTATCAGTTTTAGAACCTCCAGTTGATGTTTTAAATGGCTCTGATAGTCATAATGGTTTATTTCTACCTTCAGCCATTCTTTGCATGGAGTTTTGGGTAATTTCTGTGGTTAATGCACAATCTGCCCATAACAGACCCATTAAAGTAAGATATTTTGTCTTCATTAAACTTTACTAAAAACTTGATGCTTGGGATTGCGCTGATGCGTTAATTCTTCATATTGGACTTCAGTGATGGTTTACGTTGGTGTTTTTAGATTATTTTAATTTTTTTTTATTTGATTGTTGATGTTTTTGGCTCATGCTTTTGTACTTTTAACCGGTTTTCAGTTATACTTTTTGTAAGATTTTGTTTATACCTTTCACTAGAATTTTGATGATGTTCTTCAATTTTAGTCAATTTTAATAGATTTTTGTAAATACTTTAAACGTTTTGTCGATGCTTTTTGCATTCCATTGGATTTTAGTGATGCTTCTTATTAATTTTTTTCCCCATGTAGGACACATTGTGATTCTCATAGGTTTTTGATCATGCTTTTGTTTTTTGTAGGATTTTATTGACACTTTTTTTTTTGTAGGAAGTCAATTATGCTTCTCATTGATTTTTTTTCTTTTCATTTCATTAATGCTTTTTTTTTTTTTTAAAATGTCAATGGTATTTTTTGTTTATGATGCGGAAGTCAATTATGCTTCTCATTGATTTTTTTTCTTTTCATTTCATTAATGCTTTTTTTTTTTTGTAAAATGTCAATGGTATTTTTTGTTGATGATGCTTTTCAGTACTTTTGCTTACCTTATCAATACTAAAGGCTGTTGTAATACAGCAAGCAAGAGTTACATAACTCTAAGACCCTTAAGACCTTAAGTTTGGGTTGTTAGTCACGCTTCCTCAGGGAGACCATCTTGACAAGCAGATGGGTTTGAGACACTTAAGCCCCAAATAGGGATCAGTTTTGCCTGGTTCTGTCCTCTCAGAACTGCTCTTATGTCAGCCTGAAGACATAAACCATCTGTTCAGAAGTTCAGAGCCCTAAGGATTAGGTAAAGTGCGCCATAACCGTCTGATCTGTCCTTCACAATAGGGGAAATGTATATGTGACCTGCACCATAATTTTAAATCATTTTGGCCAAGAGTTTAATGTTGTTTCAAACCGTTTTTAAATCCATTGTTAAGAAATTGCAATTTAAATGGTTATCATCATGCAAAAAAATTGCTGCCTCTTTTGACCAAAGCATCTTATAGTCTGTTAATCCAATCCCCCTCGAGGTTAGCCTGGGGTTAAGCATCTTAAAGACTTTTTACAGATCATACCTTGGTGGATTTGAACTTGCAACCTTTCGGGTCCTGAGCTTTAACCACTAGACCAAAAATGCACCTGGATGTTTTTACAGACACTCCTCTCAGATTGTTCAGATGTCTTCCTGTCTTCCCTGGCGAGGAAAGGACACGCTTTACTTGCAGTTCTCCTCATTCTGCTCCTCGTGTGAGACTCAGATGTGGAGAGGGGAAAAAACGGAGGGGGGATTGTGGGGTTCTGCTGGAATGGGTTCAGTCAGACGTGGCAGAGTGGGTTCAGTGTGACGTTGGACTAGCTAATCTTGTTTACACAAGACTCAGGGCTCTGTGGAGGAGTGGAGGGGCCATGCGGAGAGAGAGAGGCGTGCGGAACAGATGGGAGTTTCAGGGGAGGAGGGATAGTTTTAGTTTGAGAGGAATTGCCGTATGTATGTGTGGTGTATGTTTGCTGTTCCATTGAAAGGAATGGGCTTAAATAGGTCAGTGTGGTTTTATGGTTAAAAAGTCCTTTTTAATGGCGTTTAATGAATGCAGTTTGACTGATTAGAGATGTTAGCTACTGGAAAATGACAGGATGTTTAGTTCCAATTTGTTCTAAGCATGTTTGGCTATTTGATGAAGTTGATGAATGTAATTATTGTAAAAATAATAAGTTTATTGCTGTGAAAACTATAAATAATAGAAAAGCTGCATTTTTTAGTGTATGGGTCAAAGATGAAAAGGGGTATTCAAGACCAAAAAGTTTAAAAGTTTAATACAGCTTTATTTATTTTTTTTCATACATTAGAATGTGTCCTGTTTATTATTATTTTTCTGAGTAAAATATAATGACTATTATACATTTTTACCATGATTTATATAAAAATGTCATTCAGTGTAACAATAGTTTGTATATAAAACATACATATACAGGCATATCTTGAACAAGAACCATTAGATGACATTAAAAGGATCACAGTGCAGCCCCCAAATACTAATTTATAATAATATAAAATATTTACTGCTCTTTGCTCCTATTCTTCAAATCTAGGTTTTAGGCATTTGTCAGCAAAAAGTTTTTAGTCATTTAAAATATAGTAAAATTTAGTATGATCACTTGTTCTTTTATATATTTTAATAAGTACAGGTCAGAATAAGTGTTGTTTCATTTTTGCATAAATATATCTATAATGCTGAATGAGGATGAAAGGTTATTTCACCCATATTTTGACATTTTATTTTCACAAAAATTAAAGTAAACACTTTATTTGCACTTAATGTTTTCTATGTATGCAAAACACTTTTTTTTATTTAATTTGAGGCAGACACCAAAATGGGTCTGCTTTGACCCGTGTATAAAATAAAATAAACTAAATATAAATAAACTATTTACATGATGAAAACTAATTCAGAATATGAATAAAAACTACAATAAATAGTTCTAAAATAATACTGGTCTGTGTCTAGAACCAGGCTAAAACAATGAAATATGTACATAAAAGGCAAAATAATAATGGAAATTTAATTTCAGACTTTTAAAAATATTTTTTTTCAACCCCTGGGGCATAATATTTTTTAAAAAGTACCACATAGATACAAAAATAGATGCATGTTGCTTAGCATGTGTTTCTGTCTCATGTGACCTCTCTGCCAAAACACAGTCAGCATAAGGTTTGATTTTCATTTGTTGATGTTTTCTTGATTTTGTGGTCTACTTGCTGAGCTTTCATAGCCAACAACTGGATCAGTTCATAATATTCAAATCAGCATAGCTGTCTTTTTCATAGTGACCATAATATCTCCAGTATGCCCATGCCAAGAACTGTCTAAAACCAAACAGATCAAAGGGTTGCTCTCTTTTTTTAAAGATGTCCATAATGCACAAGTCCTATCTAAGAGTGTCGATAACAAATAGGTGTTGTGTTTTTCTTCAGATATGTCTATGGTAATTTCTCAGAAAGAAACACATATATGTTTCCTGTAATGGAGGGAGGTCAACTCTTTGGGGTCAGGAAAGAGGCGTAAATTACAGTGAGAGAAACCAAAACAGACGTTCACTCGGTTCTAACACCGCTGACCTGAGCTTAATCACTAGTGTGTGTGAGTCTGTGTGTGTGTGAGCGATGCCGTGTGTCTATTTATCATGGGTGGGAGTGTGAGAGATTGAGTATATGTTCATAACAGTGAGTTTTTCAGCGTTTCTGTGTGAAGGAAGGGTCAGAGAGTTGGAAAGTTAATATCTGTCAGATGTGAGGAGCTTCGCTAAAGGGAGGGATCTGTGCATGAGGGTGTGGAGCATTAGTAAAGGATTTGACCTCCAAGGCACTTGAGTCAGTTTAATTCAAACCCCATGAAGTTTTTGTAGGGAAGTACAGTTGACCTCAAGATCGACCCTGAGCTGGAAAGTGCAGGTTCATCAGAAGTTTGACACCCACAAAAACATTTCATGATATACCAATTTCAATACCAAAGCTATATTCAATAGCATCTAAAAGACAATTAAAACAACTCTTATATTTAATTATTAAGGTTAATACAAGTATTACAGATTTTCAATGGCAGTAGACATATGTTCTACCTTGCTTCAAGTTTTTCCAAGTAATTTGTTTGAAGCGAACAGTCAGAAATAAAGTGCATGAGTGATTTGAGCATGAATAGTTAAAAAAAAAAATCTCATTAATACTGTTGTTTAATTAATAATACAAATATGAGTATTTTTGTACCACCTGTTTGCATTTGACTGTTCAGACATTGCACAAGTACTGAAATGAGTTCAACAAATGCTGTAGAAATGTACATTTATTTATTATACATTTTTAATTGTATTATTATTTTTTTTTTTATGTCATCTTGGTATCAAAGTACTGGCACTTCTGACATCCCTACTTACCAAATTATAGTTGTGTTGATAGTTTTGCAAATTTGTTCCATTTTTTCCAATAAAATTAATATGTAATGCTAATGTTTATTGATGCTAATTTAACATAGAATTTTAAACTTAGATCTGAAATGGTTGTAGTTATTAATTCTCCTTTGAAGTCAAAAAGGGCTGTTAATATCACCATGGCATTAGCAAGTACCTACATCTTGAATTCTGCCGTTGCTGAGTGTGTTCATTGTTTACAGAGGTTATATTACACCTCATTTTTTGGTGGCATGCGTGCCTTTGTGGGGAGTCCATTGAAGCGTTGAAAAGAAATAAGTTATAGAAGCAAAGTAATTGTTCCTGTCAGCCGAGATCGTTTGCCTTCTCATATTTTTACCGATAGTGACGTGTGACATTTAATTTCCTGATGGAGATTGGCGTGTGTGTGTGATAAAAGAGAAGATATTAGGAAACTCTGCTGTGACCTCACACCCTTAAACTCAGACATACTTGCTTTAAAAGCAATAGATTTGTCAGAGCAGACACACACACACGCACATTGTTTTTCAACACCATGTGATGCTTTATGGGTATTGTAACCAGATGGCGCCTTGCTTAATAACTCTTCAGTTGTTCACTGAACTATTTGCCATTTATCTGGTATGGGGTATTTGGCAAATACAGTTATACTGGTGAGATGTGTTACACAGCGGGATAAAAAAAAAAAGCCTGAAAAAAATACGTTTTTTTGGAAAAAATATTTTGCATAAAGTCAACGAAGCCTGTTTGTAAGAAAAAAAAAAGATTTAAGTGACATAATACTATGCACTAAATTTTATTTATACAGTTTTTAATTAAAAAAAATTAACATTGACAGAATGATATTGATTGCTGAGTTACAGTGATGAGCTTAGCATTTGTTTATTTGTTACAAAATTTGCATTAATGTAATGTGAACAAATGCCAAGCTCATCACTATATAGGGATGGACGATATGATCTAAAATCAAAATCTCGATTAATTGAACATTTTACCTTGATTACAATTAATGAACGATTATTTTATTTTATTTATGCATGTATGTATTTATTTATTATTTTTGCCCTCATAGTTTATTAAAGGTTTGTAGTGTAAATATACTCAGCTATTAACGGTGGGATATTTTTTCTAATGAAAGAGTGCATTTCTTATCTTTGTGATTTTAAAATAATTTAAGGAAACTAACTATTGATGGTTATTTGTTGAATATTTTGAACAATTGAAATCAAAGCACACATTGCTTGAAATGAAGACGTCTTATAAACAAGTCACATTTCAGTTTTATTGTAAAAAGCAAGTTTCCTATAAAAAAAAAAAAAAGAGAAAATAACTTGCATTTTTGGTTAAAAAATTAATTAATACCATGTCAAAAGTAGAAAATAACCAGCATCGTTTGCAAACAAAATACATTTTAAATATTGTCAATATTGTGCTGTCAATATTTTTTTAATTAAAAACAGTATAAATAAAATTTAGTGCAACACACTATTATGAAGTCACTTAAATATTTAAATATATTTAAAAAAATAGATTTTTTAAAGATATATATAAAATAAAAAAAAATATATATAGAAATTCACATCTCAAAATTATATTATGGTCCTAAAATGGGCTTCATTTTCTATAATGCATATAATTTCTATTTGCATTAAATTATTTAAAGTTTGCTATCATCAGCAAACTTTACAGGAATAACACTAATCTCAAAGCTAATGCTAAAGGCCTGTGCACAAGTCACAGATTTGAAGGAAGTGAGCTGTACTGCAGTGCGTATAAATTGTTACTTTTGGCTGAATTTCGCTGCTTTGAAGACAACGTGCAATGCTGGCTGTTGTGTCTTTTTCCACTCTGTTCTGACTAACATTTATCCTCCTTTTTTCCTCTGGTTTTTTTCCTCTCTCTTTTCCGCTGCTCTCAGTTTGGATGTATGGCCTTCAGGACAGTCCAACCAAGTCTGAGGCCTCAGGTAGATATGCTTTATATGTGTGCATGCGCTGTCTGTCACTTTTCCTTTTGCGAGTCTTGAATGTGGTCATTTTCTAGTTTTTACAAGAACGGTTCCTAAAACAGCTCTTACCCACGGTCCAAAATTAACACTCATCAAGTGCCAAATGTGAGTCAAAACTGACTTTGGCGAAGACATGAAAAGCCATTAATCACCACTTGGCTGGTAACTCTATTAGGAAATGCAACATAATACACGACTTTAATCGCGATATAACTGTGAGTCTGATGTGAGCAATCCAGAATTTAACTTTTGAAATTAATAATGGTAAATATGACTAATTTACTAATTGACTATGACTACTTTAGGACAAGTCCATGCAATAGGCTGCAAGTGTTGTGTATATGGGCATGACTATGGGAATTTAACTGGCTAAAGAGGAATAAAATGTTCTCCTAAGAGATTTACATAAGGATGTAAAACTCTTTTTTAACTGAACATTTATTTTTAAGAGCAAGATCTCATAGGTCTGCAGGTTTACTTGTGGCTTATAAAGTTTATCCTGGAAGACGAAATATTTAGGTGTTGTAAGGCCAGCAGCGAAGAGGAAGACATTCAGTGTGAAAACGGAGGATGTAAAACATGACATGAGAGATTGTGGTCTCTCCTCAGTGCTCTCCTGGGAAGTCTTACGGACGACGGCCTCCAAATAAACATTTCAGAAAAGAATGCGCTCTATTTTCGGAAATAAATGCTGACGCTCACAGAACTATAGCCCATGTGGAGTGTGTTTTCACCATGATCGTCGCACGCAACCTACATAATTGGTCAATTTACTGCAAAATAAAGAAAACAGACTGATTATATAACTCATTTGCTTGTGCACATGCTTTCTAAAAACATTTCATAATCTGGCTTAAGAAAGGTGGTTTCTAACTTGTCCCAGCTGGTCATTAGCTAGTCAAATCAGGTTTTTGTGGCTGGTCGACCTTCCATGTTCCAGCTAATGTAGCTTGTTTATTGGTAGTCCAAGCTAATCACCATCATGGACTAGCTAATGTCCGGTTTAGAGCAGCAAGAAACCACAGCTACCGGGTTATTTTCCGCAGGGGTAAGCTAACAGTAAACGGATGCTAATGGAAAGTTTGGAATGAGCACTTTGTTCTTTGTGGTGTTGTGGTGACTGTCAGATTGAAGTGAAATATTTCTGCGATTGGCACAAACAGCGTTAAAATGTCAGAAATATATTTCACAGTTCGCTTCAGCACAGCTGCAAGCATTCAGTTGAGCAATACAGTATGCTTTCATGTTAGCATGGCATGGCGCCATGAAGTGTGAGGCATCGCTAATTAGTTTGTTCCATGCCGATGGTGATAGTGACAAGATACAGAACTACTGCTCTCTCTCTCCTCACAGCACTGAGCATCTGCACTCAAAGGATTCCCCAGTAATCCTGATTTAAAAGCTCATAGTGTTAAAACACATTGCGCTAGCAACACATGACAGCTTGACGTTGACTGAATACAAGACCTGATTTTATGTTAGATTTGGTTGGTACAAAAAGTCATGATTTGGTTCAATAATATGAATTAATTGCTTTATGAATGAGCAAACTTTATGGTACATTAAACATCAAATGCCAGTATCATAGTATATTCATATACCATGGTATACCATGATTTACCATGGTTTGTGTCCAAAAAGACGTTAACACAATAGTAAGTGTGTATGTGTGCTTGCATGAGGTACAGCAAATGTAAAAAATATGATACATTTCATGTTTCTGTAAGAACATTTGAAACATTTCCTATTAAAAGTCTCCAGTTTCCAGAAGACCACACCATGAGAAAAACAGAGAGAAGGCAACCACACAGAGTTTGAAGTTCAAGCCCATATAACGAAACTACAAAAATAGTTCTCAGAAGTACAAATAGAGCATTTTAAGTTTTAGCAACTATATGCAGAAAGTCTTGGAATGCATGAGCCAGAAACATTTGATGTGTTATACTTTGGATATTTTGGTTTAAAAACAACATTAAACAGCATGTTCAGTCTATTTATTGCTGTAATATGATATATTTCTGAGTTAAACAGGATATTCAATGAAAAATACACTACAAAAACTGAAAAGTCTGGAGTCAGTTAGATTTTTGTAATTTATTTGAAATAAGTCTCTTAAGGCACTGACAGATGCAGACAAACAGCAACAGACATGTTTGTCCGGTTTTGTCGAATCAATTTTTTTTAACCCTGTTGTAGTATATTGGTGTTGGTTGTCACTTGTTTTTGCTGATTGAACATGTTGAATCATAATTTTTTTTGGAGGGGTGGGTTTGTAATGTCTGAGAAGCAACGTACTGTAATCCGGTGACTGTTGTCATTGGTCTGCATCCATCGGTGCAGTGTAAATTCAGCTTTTATTCTCACCAAATCTGCATTTATTTCATAAAAAAAAGAGTAAAAAGAATAAACAAAGAGTTAAAAAAAAGAAATATTGAGATATTATTACAATTTAAAATAACTATTTTCTAATTGAATATATAAAAGTGTGATTTATTCCTGCAATGGCAAAGCTAAATATTCAACAGCAATCTTCAGTGTCACATGATCCTTCAGAAATAATTGTAATATGCTGATTTGTTGCTCAAGAAACATTCCTATCAATGTTGAAAATAGTTGCTTAATACTATTGTGGAAATCGTGATACATATTTTTTCCAAGATTTTTTGATGAATAGAATGTTCAAAATAACAGAATTGATTTGAAATAGATTCTTACACACTATAATTATGGAAATCCTACCGTGAGTTTTAGAAAATAAAGTAAGTCATACAGGTTTTGGACAACATAAGGCTGAGTAAATAATTACAGAATTTTCTTTTTTGGCTGAATGATGAAGAGGAACAGGTTAAAGAGATTGTCAGAGGAAATACAAAAAGAAAGAGAGACGTATACAGAAAGAGAGCGTGGCTTAAACCTAGCTGAAATGCTTTCTCTTTGCGTTTCACATAAACACAGCTTCTCTCTCTTTACTCGGCCCACTCATATGTTTCTATTTAAGGCTTGGAGAGCAGTCTATCCTGATTGGCGTTTTTCTCTCTCCCCGTTTCAGCCAGATGGGAGGAGGGACGGAGAGAAAGAGAGAGAATGAGGGAGGCCTGTTCTTGCTCGTCTGTTGAAGAAAAACTTTCTATCCCTCCACTTGCGAGTCACGTCCCCTACCGTAAACAGCTCTCTCCCAGCCTCTTTTCCCTTCCTTACATTCCTCCCTGTTTCCTCCCAAAAAACTTCACTGTATTATGGAGACCCAGCATCACCACGACCCTATCGAGCTCTCGAGTCCCTGAAGGAAGTCTACCTCGCCTTGCTTTTTTGTAATCGTCTTTTCCCCCCAGTCAAATGCGTGTCCAGCGAGGTCGAAGGTTCGTCTAAATGGCCCGTCATTGCGGAGCATGCACAGTCAGCAAGAGTTTGATTTGCGCTAGGCTGAGGAGTGCGGATGGCGGTGTACAGGGGTCAAGCCGGAGTTCGCTGGCAGGGCAGGGTTGGCGGGGGAAGTGCGGGGATGGCGGGACGGTGGCTGACAGCCTGTTTCTTCCCTTCGCCGGCAGGCCTGGACAGCAGTGAGCCTATGGTGCTGGAGCAGTACATGGTGGTGGCCAACTACGAGCGGCAGGAGAACTCCGAGATCAGCCTGAAGGTTGGAGAGACAGTGGACGTAATCGAGAAGAGCGAAAGCGGTGAGTCCCTCACACACACTGTAGCTAATTGGCTTACCACGTGGTTTTTATTGGCGAAAGCTTGTGTATACACAAACCACAAACACGTAGAGTTGCCTCCACACATGAATGCTTTCAGATGCAAAATGTCAAGCAGGTCTGTTTTTAGCCGCCTCGTCTTTTCTGATACTTTCTTCCTCTTTGATGTATAACGCCTCCTTCGGTCTTTGTCCTTAAGATCCCCTGGTTTCCTCTTCTGACACCCCCCTCTCCCTGTAAATCTACAGTCTCATTCTTGGCTCCACCTGGAGGTGTCATATGGCCAGTTTTCTTGGCGGTTGGTCGGCTAGAACCCCCTCTAGATCTCTGGGATGGTGGCCAGATTGATCTGGAATGTCCATGAGATAGGCATGAGAAGTTTGTGGGTTGAAACGTGCTAATGGATCAGGGGTCACACAGTTAAGAGTTCATGTAGAATATAGAGATTGACAGTAACAATTGAAAGTGTAGAAAGAAAGCCTTGAGTGTTGTTTTTATCCCTTTGGTTTCTGTTTTCCCAGATTAATGTCCTTGCTAATGCTGTAAATGTTCAAACTTAGCGCAAACTGTTCATGCTAGCGTATCTCGTAGCCTTGTGCAGTAGAGTTTGAACATTGAATCTTCCAATGTTATGAACTATGTCTGTAGACATGGTTGCCAAACATTTGAACACAGCGTTAGAGAGCTAGCAATGATACAAACCAGGCTCTTAAAAACTAGCCTCTTACTGTTGTGAGTAATCAGTTTATCTTTTCCTTTAAATCATACGGAAGAGGGTGGGGAGGATTAGGCGGAGTTGTCAGGAGTTATCAAGATGAGCAAAGATCCAGTAAACCCATTTGAACTTAATAACATCATTAAGCAAGACCAACTCAAAGAGAGCTTGACCTTCTGATTTCAAACATAATGCTTTGTCAAAACTAGTCTAGACTCAGTCTCATGGGCGTTCTCTGTGAGACGCTTTATTTTGTAGTTTGTTTGCTGCCTGTTCTATTGACCTTGGGTGTTCTCATGCTGCAAATTCAGAAAAGCGTTTTCTTTTCTTTGTACAATTTTTATTATGCAATGCCAACATATAGGCCAATTTTTCAGAATATATACAGGAATCTTGCTTTTCCATTAGATGAATAGAGCTAAAATACATTATGACCATCATAGAGTAATCATGCCAAAAGTTGAAAAAAAGGAAAACTAGAACAATACTATAATCCCCACCAAATGGCTATAATGTTATATTTATTATTTAAAGTTAGGGGGATTTTGGCTGACTTTCAATTTTTTTATTATTCGTGTTGGGGGTATCACACTACAAGTAACTCGAGTTATGTAATCAGATTACTTTCATTACTTTTAAATTTACAATGAAGTTACTTTTTCAAATATGTAACGCAAGTTACTTTGTTTTCCCATTTATTCAATGACGATTGGGATTGTGTTGAGACTGAGGCTGAGGCACTTCCTTTTGGTGTGAAACAGCTTTTAAAAATAAAAAAATATTAATCTAACTTTTGGATTTTTTGTTATTAAAAAACAAATAAGCAAGCCCAGCCCAGGTGACAAAAAGTAACGCAAAAGTAACATAATGCATTAATTTCCATAAAAAGTAACGAATGCAATTACTTCCTTTTCTGGAGTAATGCAATATCATAATGCATTACTTTTAAAAGTAACTTTCCCCAGCACTGTTCATCAGCTGGAAAAAAGGTGATTCTGAAAGTGATTCCACTATTATTTTTTAAAACCTTATAGTTA
Source organism: Sinocyclocheilus anshuiensis (assembly GCF_001515605.1). Classification (NCBI taxonomy): domain Eukaryota; kingdom Metazoa; phylum Chordata; class Actinopteri; order Cypriniformes; family Cyprinidae; genus Sinocyclocheilus; species Sinocyclocheilus anshuiensis. The sequence goes on from NW_015557079.1 coordinate 1,455,658, forward strand.
TCATTAAAGTTATCATTCATGGTGTGACTGGCCTTTCTTTTTACTGTAGATCACTAGTTTATTTGTTTAAAGGGATAGTTCACCCAAAAATGAAAATGTGACGTTTATCTGCTTACCCCCAGGGCATCCAAGATGTAGGTGACTTTGTTTCTTCAGTAGAACACAAAGATTTTTAACTCAAACCGTTGCAGTCTGTCAGTCATATAATGTAAGTGAATGGGAATCACGGCTTTGAGAGTCAAAAAAACATACACAAACAAAACCAAATTAAACCCTGCGGCTCGTGACGATAGATTGATGTGTAAAGACACTAAACGATCTGTCTGTGCAAGAAACTGAACAGTATTTATATAGTTTTTTTTTACCTCTGATTCACGCAATGTCCAAACTGTCCTGGGCGCGTTCGCGTCTTCTTCTTCAGTCGGCGCGTGACGCGTCTAAGGACCATTGACACTCCTAATTGAGATTGTAGATAGAGTGTCAGTGGTCCATTTGAGAGATAGGTGGCGGTAATGCACTTATAAGTCTGCGATCTGCCATAAAGCAAGAAGAAGGAGAAGATGTGTCACGCGCCGGCTGAAGAAGAAGACGCGAACGTGGTCAGGACAGTTCGGACATTGCGTGAATCAGAGGTAAAAAACGAT
>NW_015557079.1:1456339-1457879 GCF_001515605.1 Sinocyclocheilus anshuiensis
TTTGAGTTAAAAATCTTCGTTTGTGTTCTACTGAAGAAACAAAGTCACCTACATCTTGGATGCCCTGGGGGTAAGCAGATAAACATAAAATTTTCATTTTTGGGTGAACTATCCCTTTAAGCAGAGTACAGATTTTCAGGCACAATGAATTATACTAGTTGATTCTCACAATTGGATAAGTCCTTTAATCGCAGAAGATTCGGAGACATCCAGACCTAAGATTCTTGCTCAGAATGTGGTTGTCCTTGAGAAAGAAACACTTGGCTTCCTCAGCCCTAGTTAAACTCCAGCTGTTTTACAGTGCAGGCAAAAGCATGACAACTTCACTTGGGCTGGGAAGAGATGAACCACGCAGGGCTACAGGATTAATGAGCTTGAGAAACAGAAGCAGAGGGTGTCTGAATGGGAGAAAAGGATGGAATCTAAACACAGAATCGTTTAAAGGAGTAGCTCAAACATGAAGAAAGTCATTAATAACATGTTTGAGCTGTTATGAAGGTGAACAAATGATGACAGAATTGTTATTCTTGAGTGAATTATTCCTTTAAATCAACCTAAAGTAGCCTAGGCCAATTTCTGGAGTGAACTGTCTGTACTCCTTTGACTCCAGAATTCCTCAAATGTTAAAAGCACTTGAAACTGAAGATTAGCTGCAGCAGCTTGATATCTCGGCACTAGAAGCCCATCTTCCAAAATCCAATCTCTTCAGCAGGCTTCCATATTTTTGTGCTATAGTAAATGACTACCCTGGTGTATCTGTCAGAGGCAGCACATTTATTACCTGTGGATATCATTCAAACCAACTTTTTAATGTGGCTGAAATTGCGTTTATAAGAAGCGATTGGCAGAAGTCGGGCTGCTCTGGCTTCCCTCTAGGTCATGGAGAGGGAACGATGGAAAAATCCCCCCTGTCCTTAGTTCCATAATAGGCTAATGTATCTTGCAGGGCCTCAGAGTCTTACAGAGCGGTTACAGAGTCACGCATCTCAAACCAATACCAGCAGAATGCATTTAGAAGTTTTCGTTGAATGTCTGTAATATAGATAACAGTCCAAGCAATCAAGAGTTTATAGGTCAGCGCGCTGTTTTTCTCATTATTTTATGCTACTCCTCCATGGAACAAGGACACTTTTTAACAAATTCTCCAAATAAATTTGATAGTTATTTGTGGAATAGGTTGTATTGTATGTCAATGGCGTTTACTACCATTGATTTTAAACCTGGCATGCCACATTTTCGACATGGCAAGTTACATTTTGGTGTGTTTTTCACACAAAGCTATTGTATGGTTTTAGAAGACATGGAATGTAGCTGTATTTTCTATTTTTACAGTACTTTAATGATTCTTTTTTGAAGCTACTGTGAATAGTCGTCTTTAAAAACAAGACGTTGCTCTGGGGGATCTGGGGCCCTCCCTGGGCTCGACGGGGGATCTGGGGCCCTCCTTTGGCTTGACGGGGGATCAGGAGCCCTCCCTGGGCTCGACGGGGGAACTGGGAAGCGCTTACGAGGAGCTGGCACTGGAGGGGGCTCTGGAGGA
>NW_015557079.1:1458045-1463133 GCF_001515605.1 Sinocyclocheilus anshuiensis
TCAGGGGCTGGAGCCGACACTGGAGCAAGCTCTGGGGCTGGAGCCGACACTGGAGCAAGCTCTGGGGCTCGAGCCGACACTGGAGCGAGCACTTGGGCGCGCTCTCGGGCAAAGAAGAGGGCCCTGAGCCAGTCATTCCTCCTCCTTCTCCTCTTCTGATTCCGGGTGAACTGGGCAGCCGGCAGGCTTGGGTCAATGGCGGCCGGCGGGCTTGAGAGAGCCGCTGCCAGTGGGCTTGACAACAGTGTGGCCGGCAGGCTTTAGTGAGCCGCGGCCGGTGGGCTCGTCTTCGGAGCGGTGAAACGTGCGGCGGTTTCCATGCTGCGGGGAAAACAAGGAAAACAAAAAAAACGTTCAAAATGGAAAAAAAACGGGGAGAAGGGGTGCCGCTTACTATTTTGTCCGGTCCAGTATTCTGTCACGGTTGCACTACTGAATGGAGTGAGGAGCAAGGAACAGAGGGAGACGAGGAGTACATCAATCCAAAGAGATTTAATTATAACAAGGAAACATGGGAAACTCACGTAACACAGGTAGACATGAACAATACCGGACCCTGAACTAACAACCGGGAACACTATTTAAACACATGACAAGACGAGGGGATGACGAGACACACCTGGGATCAATGGAAATAAACGGGGAACACCTGGAATTAAATCCACATAATCAGGACAGGAACCGGAAACTAACCAAATATGGGCATAAACACTGGGACACAGGGAGCACATGGGGAACAAAACACAACACAAGCCTGACAACTGTTTTACTGTACTTTTGATCAAATAAATGTAGCCTTGGATAAGCATAATACGCATTCATAAACATACTGAACTCAAACATTGTATAAATTCTTACATTTTGTAAGTTATTAGTGATTATTCTAAAGAAACGTTCCTTGTTCCAGTCAGTATTTGAGCGTGTTTCATTTTTTTAAACTCTTGGTTTTTCCCAAGGCTGCTGTGCTTCCTGAACAATGCTCTACTATGAAAATTGCTCTGTGCCATCAATATTGTGAGGTTCCCTCCCATCCTCTTGACTCTCTCTCCCCTGGGTCCATTCATTCAGCCGGTAACCCCCGCTTACTGAAACAAAATCAATAGAGAGCTGCTCACGGTCTCGGGTAGACTAGTTTGTCTTGGCCTCGCTCCCATTGGAGATCCGGTCCGTCGAGAGCCACGCTGAACCTGGACCAAAGGCTTCCAACTTGCATGTAGCTCTGAGGGTGTCTGAAAGGATCTTTATAAACCTGGTGCTACACCTCTCAGGGGTCTCTATTGTTTAATTGATTAAGGTAATTGCGATAATAGTCTTAATAGTAAGTAGGCCACAGAGCTGAAATAGCTTTAAAGGGGTCATATGATGCTTTTTTAAAGATCATTATTTTGTGTATTTGGTGTAACAGAATAAACTTCAGGGATCTTATCTATTCACGAACAGCTTGTAATACTCCAAAGAGAAAGGAAAACTTGAAATCGCATCATATGACCCCTTTAAACATTTTGAAAATTGACTGATCATTACATTTATTTATTATTTATTTATTTATTTATTATATCAGTATCCAGCCGTTCAACCTTAAAGGGATAGTTCACCCAAAAATAAAAATGGTAATTTACTCACCCTTTAACATGTATTCTTCTTCCTCTTGTCTTCTGCATAACACAAAAGAAGTTTTAAGAAGTTTTTCCATATAATGAAAGTCAATGGGGTCCAAAACATTGTTGGAGTTTTTAGTTAATTAATTGTATTTTTCATGTTTACATAAACAAAACTGAAAATTCTGTTATCATTTCCTAATCCTTGTGACGTTTTCAAACCTGTATGCACTCATATTCAAATGTTGCGTTTCTATTTTTCCTTTCAGTTATTTTTTGTCATGTGTGTGTTTTTGATTTTGATTGATCGTTCTCTCACTGATTACTTTTCTGAACCGTACTTGCCAGTTTCCTCAAAAACATTGCTCTCTGTTCTATGAACCGGTCCAGGAAAACAAGTCTAGGAAAGAAATAACATGTTTATGCTGATCTAAGACCAGCTGTTCCTGAACAAATCTCAACCACTGGAGCTCTTGAAATAAAAACCACAACAGTGATCTTAGATCAGTGTGCATGAGCGACCGACATCATCAGCCTTTGAAGTTCAGACCAAAGAGAGCCCCCTTTGTCAGATTACACAAAACCCATTCTGGTCCTAAGCCCAAAACCTGATACTCCAGCTTTTCAGGAAAGAACTTGAGTGTGACCGAATGTAGGCCAGACTCTCCACTGGCCTGGATTTTAGAAAACGTCAGCTGAAATATCCTTCCAGTGATTTCAACCTGAGCTCTGTTAGATTAGGAATCAGACATATGACTTTTTATTGTAGGCAGTTATATTGATAGATAATATTGTGGTAAAAATGAGTCGGACAGTGATGCTTTTTGGCATTCCAAATGTGTATGTCAAATAAAAGCATGTTGTTATTAGTGAAAGATAAATGCTCTGCTATAAAACCTTTTTTTTTTTTTTTGCCTTGCTGTCTACTGCTGTTCCTAATCATAATGGAAGTGATTATAACACTCTAATCTACACTACTATTAAAAAGTTTAGGTTCAGTAAAATTTTTGTAGTGCTTTTGAAAAAAGTCTCTTATACTCATTGAGTCTGCATTTATTTTGAAATATTGATCAAATAAATATTATGATTACGTGAAATATGATTGCAATTTAAAATAACTGTTGTAATTTATTCCTGTGATGGCGAAGCAGAGTTCAGTAAGTGTATTTAGAAGCCTCAAACAGACAACTTTTTTTTTTAAATAGAAATCTTTCATAACATTACAGATGTCTTTGCTATTTTCTTAAAAATTATTTCATAAAGTAATTGTAAAGTTAATCATTTTGTAAAGTAAATAATATTAAAATAAAAATATTTTTTAGGGGCCAGTGTTTGGCTGCTGTAGTTCAAAGTGAAAGAGTGATTTCTTTCTCTCTCTCTTCTGTCAAGAATGATTGCAGGCCAGAGTGTGAACTTAATAAAAGCAATGTGTTCCATTTGGATTTTTTCCCCCTTTCACTTCTGGACCTATTTTAAGCATTCTGCCCTCTCTCTCTTTCTCTGTGTAACTCATCTACAACAACATTCACTTATATACAGTAATATAGGAATGTTTTCATACATTGTTTTTTTTTTTTCATGTTTTCATTTTTGTTTACTACTTCAGCTCCAAAATAAGAAAGTGAAAGGCTCATGTATTTTTGCTTGTCTGGTGTTTTTTTCTCCTTCTTGCTGGTGTGGATGGAGGGAATGTGTGGTGAAAATGTCAGCTTTGAAGTTCAGGCCAAACATCTGTTCACTCTCTTTTGTCTTTGTCTTTTTCGTTCAGCTGTTCTCAGTTCTTCCCTTTACTTTCCTCTCATTCATTTCACTTCACTGTATTTTCATATTTTGTAATGTATTAGTATTTTTGGATCATCAGAGCTAAACATCAAAATTATATCTCACCTGAGCTCAAATCAATAAGTGTATTCAGCAGGATATGGCCAAATATTGAAGACTAGGGGGGATGAAATGTCTGAAACCCATTAATGTTGGGATTGTTGGTGTTTATGGCCCTGCCTGTGGGCATTAACACATCATAATCAAGCCTTCGTTTTCAGGCCTTTAGAGTATTACAGTATATGTTGCTGTCTTTATTAAAAGACGTTCAAATTAAAGCTAAACAAAATAATGTTGCTGTAGCAAAGCACTTCACGAACCTCATTGGGAAAAAAAAAACAGTCTGAAGGATACGAAATGTGTAAAATTTACCTAGTGACATCATGCTTTCTTGCTTTCTTTCTTTCTTTCTTTCTTTTTTAAATCTTTAGTGCATTCATTTTTCCAATTGTTAGTTTTTTTTGTTTGTTTTCTTTTTGAATGCTTATTAATTCTTGTTTCTTTTTTTCTGTGCATTCTCTCTCTCGCCCACTTATTCATTGTTTGTCTGTTCGTTCTTCCTTTCATTCTTTTGTAACTTCTTTCATTCATTTGTGATGCAAAGGAAATTTGCATATATTATGATCCAAAACTCCTACAATTGGTTTAGCTGACATGTTGAATTGAAATAGTGCTGGGCGGTATACCGGTTCATACCGAATACCGGTGTTTATTTTTGTTATGATATTCATTTTTAAAATACCGCAATACTGGTGTATGTCGCTTAAACAACGTTCGGAACGCGACACTGTTTGAGAGGGGTCCCTTTTCACTGTTGCACTGTGGTGAGGGCACAGCTGTACGTGATGACACAGAAGAACTCATCCACAATATCCACATTGACCGCCACAAATATCCACCGCCCCCTGCCATCAGCTCCCGTAGATTTAGCAACTTTCAGAAACTTTTAGCGTTTTTTTCCCATAGAATATACATACTGACAAACGTAGCGACTTTTTGGGATAAACCTTAGCTATGGTTTAGTTGGAAGATTTCGCCAGTGCTGTCCCGCGAACGCGAGGTCTGACTTTCCCGGAGAAGTGTCACCTCTCTCGGCGTCTGTTCTGTGCAGTGAGCGGCAGAGAAGCAGCACATTCAGTTGGCCGCACCGCAGCCGACTCGTCAATAAATGAGTACAAAACAGCGTTTCCAAGCACCTGTCACTTACTGATTGTTTGGAATTATAAATATGAGTGTAGTTCATATCACATGCACTTTTTTTGTTTGTTGTTTTTGTTTAGATTGTTACTCAGATGCAGGCAGTGCGCTGCATGAGACAAAAAAGTTATATAGCCAAAACAACCGCATAGCCGCTCTTTAGTGTAGATGCATGTTGATTTTATCAGACGATGCCGTGATTATAAATGAGAGTGACTCCTGGTTATGATGTATTAAAAGGGGTCGTGTTTAGTCACTATTTAGTGTGGTTTATTTTGACAATATTCACTCATCATGACAGTAAAATAGGGCATTCTAAGTCATTATACTGCAGTATTTCCTCTCTCAATCAGCAGAAAATATGGTTAACACCCCGTCATGCATGAAAAAAAATACCTTAATGTACCGTGAAACCGGTATAATTTTGAAAAATACCGTGATATAAATTTTTGGTCATACCGCCCAGCACTAC
>NW_015557079.1:1463300-1510720 GCF_001515605.1 Sinocyclocheilus anshuiensis
GCGAACGCGAGGTCTGACTTTCCCGGAGAAGTGTCACCTCTCTCGGCGTCTGTTCTGTGCAGTGAGCGGCAGAGAAGCAGCACATTCAGTTGGCCGCACCGCAGCCGACTCGTCAATAAATGAGTACAAAACAGCGTTTCCAAGCACCTGTCACTTACTGATTGTTTGGAATTATAAATATGAGTGTAGTTCATATCACATGCACTTTTTTTGTTTGTTGTTTTTGTTTAGATTGTTACTCAGATGCAGGCAGTGCGCTGCATGAGACAAAAAAGTTATATAGCCAAAACAACCGCATAGCCTCTCTTTAGTGTAGATGCATGTTGATTTTATCAGACGATGCCGTGATTATAAATGAGAGTGACTCCTGGTTATGATGTATTAAAAGGGGTCGTGTTTAGTCACTATTTAGTGTGGTTTATTTTGACAATATTCACTCATCATGACAGTAAAATAGGGCATTCTAAGTCAATATACCGCGGTATTTCCTCTCAATCAGTAGAAAACATGGTTAACACCCGGTCATGCATGAAAAAAAATACCGTCATATACCGTGAAACCGGTCTAATTTTGAAAAATACCATGATATAAATTTTTGGTCATACCGCCCAGCACTAATTGAAAGTATATATACACACAAATATCAGGTGAGATAATCAATTTTTAGTTGCACTGAACCCTTTTGTCAGTGCTAACCCATATGTTATTAATTCCTTCCATTGAACAAAAAAGGACATATTTTGAAGAATGTTCACATTGCTCTAGTCTATTCAATACAACAAATGTGAATGTGCACAACATCGTCTCATTGGTTGAACCAGTAGTTCACATTTTGAATTGCACAAGAATTGTTTTGATAGTGCCAACATGTCTGCACATTAAACTAGAACACCAGGATTTAAACACCAAAACCAAATCTCATCTAACCGTGTACATAAACAAAAGCTCACACGACCCACTACCATGTGTATCAGAACAAAGTTCATGGCACACACATGCAGCTTTCAGAAGAAACATTTCTCAGAAGCAGATACACACGATTTATTAGTCTGTTTTGCAGGAACACCATCTTTCTCAGAAAAGCCTAGATCTTTTGCTTTGAAGAGCAAGCCCACTTGTATCTCAGCAGAACGGCTTCTGTTGTCTGTTTTTGTGTGAGATGATCGTAACGTCCTGAACCACAGAGGAATTCAGAGGAGTACATCGTTTCAGCATCAAAGAAGCATTCCTGCTGTCTGTCTTGCGCTCTGCGTGTCTTTTGTTTTGGTGAAAGAATTAGTTTCTGCTCTGTTAAGCAAGAGTTTAGATTTGAAATTTAGCAGGCATAGCACATAGTATCAATCTGAGCTCCCAGTTGAACTCAGATCAGAGGAACCGAGTCAGTTCTTCTGACTGTTCATATTCATTATTTCTTGATTAGAGGTCCAGTATTTGAAATGCTTTTTTTATTTATTTTTTTATTTTATGTCATCTTAGATGTATACTGACACCTAATGGTGTGGATGCTACATCAAGCTAGACATAAGACTAGTCTTCATCTTACGGTATGTGTGTAAACATCATTTTAAACAAATTTCTTAAAAGTACTATTCATTTTTTTAGGTTTTAATGAAAATGCACCTCAAAGGTTGTACTGAAGGCTGATGAAACCCACCTATAGCATATACGCAATAGATAAACAAACACAAGCTGAATCCAATGAAAAGCATCTTTGTGATGGCTAAACTGCGTGCAACCCTTGCCATTTTGCATTTCGTTAGAATTGACCCTCTGTGCTTGTCGTAGACGGTTCCTGGTGTGCACAAACAGGTAGACAGTATCTCATTCAAAGAGGGTCAGTCAGGCAGGGTGGCCACAACCTGCTCTCAGCTCTCTCACAAATTCAGTAGCAAATTCATACTACTCGTGTGTGTGCGTGCATTTGTGAGAGAGATTTGCTGTGTCAGGGTGGTATAGATGTCAGTGTGGTCTATTTGGCTTAAATGTATCTTATGATTTCTGTATGTAAGCACTGTTCTGATCTGTTGGCACACTGATCTAGCACTAGTTTTCTGATCTCTGTGTTTGTTTTTCGTCTCTCTGTGTATGACTTCCAACTATTGGCATCAGCATTCAGTTTTTAAAATGAGAGTCAGTGTTTCTTTGGGGTTTAAAATGTATATTACAGTTCAAAAGTTTGGCGTCTGTGAGTTTTTTTGCTCACCAAGGCTGCATTTGTTTGATCAAAAATACAGTAAAAACAGAAATATTGTGAAATACTAATACAGTTTAAAGTAACTGTTTTCTATTTCTACTATCTATTCCTGTGATGGCAAAGCAGAATTTTCAGCATCGTTACTCCAGTCTTCAGTGTCAAAATCATTCTAATATGCTGATTTGCTGCTCAAAAAACACTTCTTTTTAACATAGTTGAAAACAGTTCTGCTTAATATTTTGTGGAAACAGTAAAACAATTTTTTTCAAGATTGTCTGTTGAATATAATGTTTATTTGAACTGGAAATCTTGTAAATGTCTCTCACTTTTGATTAATTTAATGCATCCTTGTTGAATAAAAGTATTAATTTCTGTCAAAAAAAAGAAAAAAAAGTACTGACGAGGCTAGATTAAGTTTGCCTTTCAGTTGAGATTTGAGGCCAGTTTTCTGGATAAACGAGCAAAAAAGTCCCCTACACTGAATTTGGATGTTGTTTTGTTTTTAGTATTATAGTAGGCTATACCAAAGTTGAAGTCTTTATCTTGTGGTCTTGAGACCACATAAACATGGTCTGGGTCTGGGTCTCAACTTGAGTTTTGGTCTGGATATAGATCTTGGTTTATGGTCACAGACAAGACCACAGTCTATTTCCAACACACTGAACATGATAATTATGTCCACCACAGGTCGGTGTGGCATTTTCACCATTGCAAAGGATATACATAAAGGATGCTTATTACAAAGCCACTGTACAAAGTATGGTTTGAAAGGAAAGATGCAGTAAATTGTTGTTTCAGATGATGAACTGGATATGGGGCCTTGGTCTTGAAGGGTACATATTGCAATATATATATGCAGGTATTTTTACACGTTTGATGTGTGTGATATGGGTGAATACATGTATTCTAGAGTTTACAGTATTCTGAAGTGATTACTGGCCCAAGTGGGAGTTTAGAACCTTTGGCTCACTTAGCACCCTGTCAAAAGACCTGCTTCTGTATTATTATGATGTCAGAGCTGGATTATTGCTGACTGATGACATCACACTGTTATGAACAGCTTGCCAGTAATACTTTGTTACCTTGGCAACAGGCTGGTTCCGAAGGATCTGTTTTTCAGCTGGAGAACCGTTTAGAATTTTCATCCATTGGCGTTCACATATGTTGACTTTACATTTTTATGCAAGTGTGCCAGATATATTATTTTAATTCCATAACCCAAAGGATTTACCCAAATGACCTTTCCATGAAGGTTGTATGGGTCTCTCTTGGTATAACATTCATGTCCATCTTTTTTGCTGCTTTGTTTTTAAGGCTGCTCAGAATCATCTTTGAGTTATAGTGGAAATGTGAAAAAAAAAAAACATCATAATCCACATTTCAGAAATAAATCACAATGCTGACACTACATTTAACAAATTCAGCACTTATTCAGACACATGAAGGAGGAACCGAAAGACATAAATTTAATTGATGAGGTTATTTTGGCCCAAAACACGCATATGAGCTCATAACATTCATCATGTTAGCTGCTAAGAACATGTCAGACGCATCCAAACTTCCTCGTGTTGGACTGTGCATACAAATAAAACCATGTCCACCCGCTTTGATAATTATGATAGTGTCAGGTCTAATTGATCCCAAATGTTACACAGGAAGTGCACAGAATTTATAAACACATCGCCTGAAACGAAATAACACCAGAGAGTGTGTTTGTGAGCATGACTGGAGCCAAAACATTGCCTCCCATCAGATTAGTGAAAACCAAATATTTGTGCATTAGTGTTTGTTTGCAAAGCATTCTGTAAATACAGTCTTTCTGTCCGGGTGGTTAAAACAGGCTCATTTCAACATACGAGCTCAGCATTTGACACTGTATTAGGTAAAAAAAAAGAATATTTTATGTTTTTTTTCTTCTTCTGTTGTGTCTGTAGGTTGGTGGTTTGTCAGCACAGCTGAAGAACAAGGCTGGGTTCCTGCCACGTACCTGGACTCTCAGAGCGGCACCAGAGATGATCTGGACTTGGGAACATCTAGATCTGGAGAAGGTAGGACACTAAATATACTCTCTCTCATACTTTCCTTTTGAACATCTGCACAAACATTCTTATACCCCAAGAAATCTTGACCAACACCAGTGGTTTGCTTCACATTCAGTGAACAATCAATACCCAATATATCTATCTTGGAGGATAAAATCTGTATCCCAAATTTTCCTTGAGCAACTTCCACTTGCTTATGAGAAGAACTGAGGGCTTTGGGACTGTGAGAGATCATCGATTGCAGCAGGAGAAATGAAGGAAAGAAGGAAGGCTCTCTCGCTCCTTCATGAAAGTGTTGCTATTATTTCTTTGAATCTAATAAATCTACATAATAAATATCTAGCACTAGTTCATTGGTTTTATTTCATAGTATGTCGTAACTGAACACCACATTGAATCTGGGTGCTTCTTCAACTATAAGAACTTTTGGCCCTGTGGACTTTTTAAAACATTTAGACAGAAGTGTGAGTTTTTATTAACTAGTTTATTTGTTAATAGATTTTCCCCCCAAAGGTATTTATTTGTTTAATGAAAATCCCCACAACTGTGTCATTTCTACCACATTTTAAGTTACATGTTGTATTTATTAGCATTATGTGGTTGAAACGACAGTAGTTTCAAACATTTTGTAATAAAATGGCTGACTCCTGTCATAGTATTTTATATAGCATAAATACACAAAAGTAAACAAGATTTTCACACAGTTTGTAAAATTTGCACTCAAAAATGATTGCGAGTTTTCAGTTGGTTGTGGAGGGACAGGGTTTAAGCAAATTACATTTGGATTGGAGATGTCTGGCATACGTCACCAGAGAGAGATTTGTCGTTTTCTGACTTGGAAGATTGAAAATTTGATTAAACATTACAATGTCTAAATAAATAAATCAAATCAAATCAAAATAAAAAATGAAAAGTATACATGTATGAATCATTCACCATAAGATCCATAACATGTATTTGCAAAAGAAATATAGAGAATTTTTATTTCATGTCAACATCAGTAAAAATCAACTCCTGGAACATAAATTGACCGAATTTGAAGAAACACCCATTTGTTATCTCACTGCAATGAAACACACATAAAGAACCGTATCATTATAAATATGTCTTCCTCTACTGTCCAAACTTCAATCATCTGCTGCCATCAGCATTTCCTGGGTTGAGTTTCCTGTTTTAGCCAACCACATTTTTAGCTGCGTCTTGAACTTTATGCCACTGAAAGACTGTGTTTAAGATTAGGAGTGGTCAGGCCGGAGATAAAGCTTTCGCTACTAACTTTGTCTAAGATGGATCGATGCATCCTCACACATGCACACAATTTATTGATCCCTGAGGAGTAATTTACCTTCCCATATGTCCACAACGGCTTCATTTCTGGATGTAGCTGCAGTTTTTTTGAAGCTGAACTTTATTTGAACTTTACTTGATGGTTTATTTGAACCATCTTTAGTTCGACTTTTCTTTCGTTTTGAATCTACGGAGTTGATGAGTGGTAAAGCCTCTGTAAACTATATGAAGTTTCCATTCTGTAAACACAATAAAAATGTAAAACACCATACATTTTTCAGACTTTACCATCCCACAGTATAACGTGCGCCGTTAAAATCTAATAACACATGTATTAATCCAAGTCCTCCTTTGCTTTGCCATCATTGTTCAAGCCAAGAACCCTCCTAACCAATCACAAAACTCTTTTCTTTCATGTAATAATGTCTTCATTACACTAATACCAGTGTTCCTCTTGAGTTGTTTATGTTGAGTTTGTCATGTCTCTGTTCTCTTTCTGCTGTCTTCATTCACCCGTGTCAGTTACTAAGAGACGTAAGGCTCATCTGAAGAGGCTTGACCGGAGATGGACACTAGGGGGAATAGTCAACCGCCAACAGAGTCGAGGTGAACACACATGCAATCACGCATGCCTGCATAGACTGATCACATGCAAGCACTCACCTGTGTGACCAATCTGCATGGTGCGTTTGTGCTGGTTTACACAGTGATTCGCTTAAAATGCACAAAACACGCTCTTTAGAAACCTAAACTCTCTTTCTGGATCCAACTTCTGGATCTGGCTCCCAAAGCATGCTGGGTGGCCTGTTTCATATGCAAGCCATCATAAAATCTGTTATAATCATAAATTGTTCACTTGTGTATGAATTAAAAACAAGATAATTAAGTTTGTTTTTAGATGAAGAAAACAGTTTTAAAATAAAGCAGAGAAGTTATTTTTAAGATGTTTTTTAGGATGAAGACTGGTTTAGAATAATATAATAATTCTGAAATATTGTAGTGTGATATATAGATTAGAAATTTCATGTATGGCATTAGAGTACAGAGTTGCAGAATCTTGTTCTTAAGACTGGTTTACGGTAGTTAGTACTGATTTGTTGCTGGTTTAACTGGTGGACCAAAATATGCTGGTCAGCCAGCTTGATCTTCTTACTTTTGTAATGAACAAATGACTTTTGCCAGTTAAGACAATTTAAAGAGATACTTCACCCAAAAATCTAAATTCAGTCAGGATGTCTAGTCTCCCTCATGCCATTCTAAACCTGTATGGAATTCTTTCTTTTACAGAACACCAAAAATATCTTGAAGAATGTTTTTTTTCCATACAACACAAGTCAATAAGGACCAATGTTGTTTTGGACCCCTGTTGACTTCCACTGAATGGGCAAAAACATTGTTTAAAATGAAATCATTTTATTATTGGTGTTCTGCCAGAGATAGAATGTCATAATATTGAATTCAGCTGAATTTAGTCAGATCCTGTAGTTTGGCTACATGTCAAATAATTGATATAAACAGTGCATAAACTCTAAACTCGAGGTAGAGGATGAGTTGAATCACGCATGAGGTTTGACCTTTCAAAATCACAGTGTTTCATTCTAAACACCCAGACCGCAAATGAGGATTAATGTCTTGACCTTTGCTGGAAATGTGTGTTTGTATGGTAAGGAGTCTCCTTGGAGATCTTTCGTTTCATGTTGAGTCATAAGAAGAATGGACCTCCAAGCTTAAGAGTTGTAATTCCCACAGTTTTCCATTTGTGTAGCGTTGGAGTATGCTAACATACCATGGACACCATGAACATGGCTCTAAGTAGAGCATGCTGGACCTGGAATCGGTGGAAGCACATGCTAAGAGCTTTTCCATGCTGTATTGGCAGGTGGATGAATAATAACCTGTCTGGGACTGGGTGAATATCTCCTGACACTAATAAGATATGAAATCCCAGGTCTTATGGGATGAGTCTGTTCAAACATCTGTTCTTCAGAAACCACCACTAATAACCCTGGTAAATGATATTTTAGATGAAATCAGGTTAAAATTTTACATTGTTTTTGTTTTTTTTTACAAATGTAATATTGTTTTTCTCTTCTCTTTTGATATGGACTTGTGTAGATTTGGAAAAAAATTCTGGTTTCAGATTGAATGTGACACTGTTACAGTAACTCATTATTTCTCCCTTACTTTGCTCTGCATGATTGGAGCAGTTGTTGGAAACTCGCAGTGGAAAGTATAGAAGTAGGTCATTGGCTCGCTGTGTGTAACTGCATTTAATCCTGATTTTTTTTTTTTTTTTTACTGTGTACATACTAATGAGTCAGAGAGCACCATGGATGATCTGGAGACAGAGCAGCCAGTGGTTTCAGAGGGAACTTTTCTACATAAACGCAAATTGCAACCTTCAAAACAGGTCGGGGGTAGTGAGTGTTTCAGAGTGGATAAAAAAAAAAACTTGTCTTATGTAAAGCACTGGTTTCAAAACTCGTATTTTGTAGAGCCTCAGTTACAACTAAGCACGTTCTTACAAAATACATTTGATTCTAGATGAAAATTATGTAATTTACTCACCCTTATGCTCCAAACCAGTATAATTTTTGATTTTTAGGTAATATGCTTCCATATTCCGCAGAAAGAGATGTTAGGCAATATTGCTCTTTTCCATAAAGTGAATGGGGACCAGGAGCTGTAAAACTCCAGAAATAACCAAAATACACCATAAAACACCTCAAAAGTCATGATGTTAAATGTTTTATAAGTGGATAATGATTTAAAGGGCTAAAAGGGTTTGTGTTCATGAATGCACGTCGAAGACTGACATGGAAGAAAATAAATTGTTGAATAAAATTATTTGCACACAAAAAGTATTCTCGTAGCTTCATAAAATTACGGTTGAACCACTGATGGCACATGGACTATTTTAATGATGTCCTTACTACCTTTCTGGGCCTTGAATATGGTAGTTGTATTGCTGTCTATGGGAGGATCAGAAAGCTCTCAAATTTCGTCACAAATATCTTAATTTTTGTTATGGAGATGAACGAAAGTCTTACGGGTTTGGAACGACATGAGGGTGAGTAATTGACAGAATTTTCATTTTTGGGTGAACTGTCCCTTTAAACTTCTGTATTTTACTCATACAAAGTTATATGTCCTTAGTACACTCAGAATATACAGTAGCATAAAATGCTGCATGGTTCTTTTTGTCATTCTTGGAGCTTGACAAAACATGGTCACATTAAATTTTGATCAGCAACATCAGCATTCTCCTAAGCTTCTCCTTTTCTGTTTTATGAGAGGACAAAACAATTGTAAAGGGTTCAGAATGATAAAAGGGTGAGTAAATGAACAATTTTCATTTTTGGATGAAGTATTCAGAAAGTGTAGAATTCAGCAGTGGGAACAGCTCAGATTCAGACAGAGCCTGCTGGATCCAGGCATTTGGTTAGCTTGCATGACTTGTTAAAGCAAGCAAGTTTCAGAAAGATCAATGTGATAGTTAGAATGATCTGTGTCCACAATCTCTCTCTCTTAACTCGTTTGTACATATAGCAGTGGTTTTTAGGTCACAGAGGCTGAGGGAGAAAATTCCTTTGTTGGCACATCGCTCCACAAGTGCATGCAAAACTGAAGTAATGTGTTCTGGACCCACCTGACTTTTTCCACCATCCAGAACAGCCCTCCAAGAAAATACTGCTGACTGGTGGAAAAAGTGTTTTGAGGCATTTATTTTTTTAGTTTTTTTTTTTTGGCTCTTGCATTTTTACCCTGACATCTCTCACTACTGTTGGTCTTGATCAATCCACACTATGACTTTCTTCTGTGGAACTCAAAAGGAGATGCCTGTGATCAAGTTTAGTGTTGGTTTTAGGTCAGAAGTTCAGGATGAGATCAGCACAGGGTAGTTTCTTCTCTGTCGTATGATCAATTATCAGATTTCCCAGCTTGTCTGCTGCTGGGAACGCATTAAGTGTTGAAAGAGAGTGACTGCCCTGACCTCATGTCATATGTTGTTGGCAGACTAAGTTATTCACTGCTTAGAAAAACTAGATATACTAGACATTCATCTCTTTTTTTGTTGTTTATCTATTTCAACACTTCTCCCACTACTATATATTTTATCAGCACTATTTCTATTTCTCTTTTGCCGTTTCACTAAATCTAAATCTATAGCATTGCTCTGTGCAGACTGTAAGCTTTAGTCGCAAAGGAAAAGATGTCATGTAGATGTTAAACATAGTTATGCTGCATGTAAACAATACTGAATGATGTTTTATGTGAGCTTTTTTGGGAAGAGAAATGCTTTATAGGATCTCATGAGGGTTCAATGCGAAATTGAAGTATTAAACTGGTCCTGCTCAGTTATTTCTCTTACTGGGTGAATCTAACTAAACCTGTCCAGATCATATTTCAGCACAAGGTCAAAAGAAATATTAAAGACTTATATTTCGCTTAAAGAAAACGATGTCCAGTTTTAGAACTATAAAATGTTCATCCATGTGTTTTGGAGGAGGCATGGCTTTGGAGAGTGATTTGCAGGCAGGGTGGTATCTTATGGATTCAAAGCTAGCTTGCTATTGCTAGCCTCTCTGAAATTGTGTATACCCTACCTTTAATATATGCTGATTTAAAAAAAAGGGAAATGTCCAGATGCATTGCAGTAATTGTATTTTGGGATGAATTATGGAAGGGAATTGTCATGATAATGTCACAGTGAAAAAAGTCTTAATATTCCTAAAAAGGTTCACATTTTCTAATGCAAAGCATTTTTTTTTTCTTTTGACTTCTGATTGATTGACTCTACTAGGTATTTCCTATGGAGGCTTACCATTATTATTGTGTCTTGGGCTGTGTTGCTCTAGTTACTTTAGTCCCACTGTCTCCTGGAGGATTTGTTAGTGTTAATATTAATGACGGATTGTGAGATTATTATTGTGCCTGTGGTGACGGGTGAGTGTTGGAAGGGTCTTACTGCAAACTTTGTGGTTTTACTTCTGCTCTGTTTTCCCAAAGAAAGTCCTAAAAATTGTAGGTTTGAAAGTTAGCATTTGAATCCATTTGTCAACCTCCTTTCAGACCGCAGAAAAGGCAAAGGCCCAAGTACAGTACCAAAATCCTTTCTCATTCTTTTTCCCTTATCTGTATTTTTAGAGGAGAAATATGTCACTGTCCAGGCGTATACCAGTCAGGGAAAAGATGAGATCGGGTTCGAGAAAGGAGTAACCGTGGAGGTCATCCAGAAGAACCTGGAGGGATGGTGGTACATCAGGTAATCAATCTGGTCCTCATACTTTAAGGTGATGTTTAAGATGTGATTTTTTTTTTCAATTTCCTCAATGCAATATGTGACCCTGGACCACAAAACCAGTCTTAAAGGCACAATATGTAATTTTCGCCGCTAGAGGGCACGTATTCAAAATAAAAAAAAGAGGCAAAGGTGTAGTTTGATGACGCCGTGACTGAGTGTGGAATCATGGGAGTTGTCGTCTTCATCCCCACACAGCCAATGCAATCCGACGGGATTCGGGCAGAAATCATGTTCATGGATGAGCTAATGATTTATTAACGTAGTAGAATGAAGCAGGGTGAGGCTGAAAGCCGTCGAAGCGAAACGAGGCCGCTGAACAAGCGCGACACATGGCTCGAAAGCAGCGGAGCTTTTAAAAGCAGCACTGTTTTATCATACTAGATACATTTGAAAGTTCTGTTATAATGCTACTCTGTGCGGTCGTCACCGGTCTAATAAAACGCACAACATATTAAAGTGTCTTTGGTGTTTCCATGTTTTCTACAAAACAAAACCGGAAATCGAGGGGATATGACGTCATTGGCAGGCGACACAATGACACTATAGACACGGTCCGTGTCACTAGTTAAAATTGCTTATTTCTCTGGATTTAAACATTCTCCGAAACATTTGGGATAATGTAAGTACACAAGTCAGCAAAATATATAACACTGTTCTAGTGGTTTTTGGATATTTTAATAAAAAAATCTTACATATTGTGCCTTTAAGTCGCTGGGGTATATTTGTAGCAATAGCCAAAAATACATTGTATGGGTCAAAATGACTGATTTTTCTTTTATGCCAAAAATCATTAGGATATTAAGTAAAGATCATGTTCCATGAAGATATTTTGTAAATTTCCTACTGTAAATATATTAAAACTTAATTTTTGATTAGTAATATGCATTTCTAAGAACTTAATTTGGACAAATTTAAAGGCGATTTTCTCAATATTTTGATTTTTTGCACCCTCAAATTCCAATTTTCAAATAGTTGTATCTCGGTCAAATATTGTCCTATCCTAACAAACCATACATCAATGGAAATCTTATTTATTCAGCTTTCAGTTGATGTGTAAATCTCAATTTCGAAAAATTGACCCTTATGACTGGTTTTGTGGTCCGGGGTTTATATGTAATGTAAATATATGTAAATATGATTTACATGTTATACATGATTTACATATATAAGTTGTGTGTGGGTATACATCAGTTTTACATAAGGGGAGATACTGTCCATAAAGAGCACTAAAACTTCATCTTACTTAAAACATTATGCTGACCTCTAGTGGTCAGTATGAGAATGGTAAATTCATGGAGTTATACAATTCATTAGTATTTATTTAATTATTTATTATTTCCATGTCTGGAAAGATAATACTGCTACTAATGTGTGGCAGGTATCAGGGTAAAGAGGGCTGGGCCCCAGCCTCATACCTGAAGAAACTGAAAGATGACCTTTCCCCAAGGAAGAAGACTCTGACTGGCCCTGTGGAGATCATCGGAAACATAATGGAGATCAGTAACCTCCTCAACAAGAAAGCTGTAAGCGAGAAGGACATTCAAACTGACGGAGAGGCCACCAGCCCTGAGCACCACATCTCCAAAAGTGAAATCAGTTTACCTATCCCATATGCCCCAGAGGCTGGAGTGGCACCCACAGTGGTCACTGGTTTGGGAATGAACTCTGGATCTAGTGCTGCCCTACAAGAGAACAAGAGCAGGGCAGAGCCGGGGTCACCTGCTATAGCCCGGGTGGCACCACACAGAGTTGAAATAGGTGAGTAAAGAGTTATGACATGTTTAACTAAAGGTAGACAGCATTCACATGTTCAGAATATTAGAAAAAATATTATATATATAAAACTTGAAGTATTTATTCACATAATTATAATTAAATTGTATTATATTATTTTCTAATAAAAATATATTGCTATAATTTAACTAAATATATTATCTTATTTTTCTATATAATTGTACAATTATATAGCCATATTTTATATAATAAATATGTTTATTTTCCTGTTATTTTTGCACATAGGATTTGATGCCATAGGTAACATTTATTTTTGGTAAACAGATGTTTCCTAACATTTTGTCCGGGTGTTGTGTACCTTGATAGTGACACATTCACTGTCTCTGTTGCTCAACATTCAGCCTGTCAACTGCTGTTTGTTTGCTGTTTGTTTGTTCTTGTGCCTACTTATTTGTCTAATGCCAAATGTACACTATACAACTGAAAAAAAAAAAAATCCCATGCTGTACCTCTCACATTACATGACTTTCATCCTTGTAAATCTGTTTTGTTGTGGATGGTACGATGAACAGACTACTATTTCACATTAACAGGTTCTTAACAGACGGCATATAATCCCCCAAATTCCTGGTGTTGGTTAAAACTTGCAGTAACTGATGTGCTGTATCCATGGCACTTTGTGCTAAAAACCTAAAAAAACAAAAAAGATGAAACATGACATTTAAAGAGACAATGTTCGTTTTAAGCTTCTAATTTTTTTCTTTTGTTTTCTCATTGGCTATTGCTATCATTATTCTCAGTCATAACCAGGCCATTGCATTTCCCACACTACAATATTTCCTTCTAAATTTTACTATTATTATTATTTTTTTTTTTAAATATGCTTGTTGTGAACGCATGCTTGAGTGTGTTGGAACATGTCACTAAACTTCTCTCTCTTAATGAGGATTACTGATGGCACTGTAATCCAGTTTGGCTCCAATTTGACCTTTTTTTGAAAATGCTAAAAAAGTTTTGGCAAAAAGGAAAACTGCGAACTCTCCTAATTTCCAAGTCCTACATTTGATTAAGCTACAGTAATATTTGCTGTCTTTAACTGAGAGACAGTTAATAAAATGTTTTGTATTCACCTGGCAGGATCTCCAAACCTCAGGCAGAAACCTCCTCCTCGAAGAGATACAAATCTGGTAAGCAGACCAAAATCATTTATTGATATTTTAAATTCATAGAGAGCAGTGTTTACTTATTAGACAGTACTGTCTTTTTCTTCAATACTCAAGGCATTCCAGTTGCCCAAACCTCCAGAGGCCCCTACTGTGGAAGCGGAGTACTACACCATAGCAGAGTTTCAATCCAGTATCTCAGACGGCATCAGCTTCCGTGGAGGACAAAAGGCTGATGTAAGTCAGATAAATTCTTACTATAAAATGTGATTATTTTATTTTTCAAAAACTAAATAGGAACATCTTTTGACTAATGAGAATATTAAAAAGTATAAATATACTGTATAGAGTGGAGTCAAAAAGTGTTTATTTAAAGCTTAATATAAACTCATTTTCAGGATTGAAAATTAAAAATGACTATTTCTGAAGAGCAATATTTAGGATTATTTAAGGTTTTTATGCACACTTTAATAATGCAAACAAATTTGTGGCATTCATTGTAAGATAAGCATATTAATTAGTGGTGATTAGTGATGTTTGAAACCCGCTGTATAATAAATATATGCCATTGTATTAAGTAAACATGTAATATGTGGTCTTCAGGTCATAGAGAAGAATTCTAGTGGTTGGTGGTATGTCCAGATCGGGGATATGGAGGGCTGGGCACCCTGCTCCTTTATCGATAAACGCAAGAAGCCCAACCTGAGCCGGCGAACCAGCACACTTACCCGCCCTAAAGTTCCACCCCCTGCTCCACCAGTCAAGAAAGAGGACTCAGAGGAATCACCTTCTCTGGCTGGCTCTGCCTCCAAAGCTCCAGAATCTCCCACTCAGTGTGTCTATGAGGAGCCGGAATATGATGTTCCCGCCATTGGTTTTGACTCCGATCTGGACAGTAATCCTCCAAAACAAAAAATAAATAATTCCCCAAAACCAGAGCCCCGTAAGTTTGAAATTAAAAGCAACCCAGCAGCTGCCGAAAGAATTGCACAGGCTGGCAAAGCATCGCCTTTACTAAAAGTGATGACCTCCCCCTTGAGGAAAAGAAACTCATTGGAGGATGTCAATAAGGAGGAGGTCATTTATGAAAATGAAGGCTTTAGGTTCTCCTCCGATGACTTTGCCAGTGGTTGCAATTCACATACCCCAAGGAGTCTCACACTGGGTCGTAAACCCTTCGGGTCCTCCTCTGGAGGAGGAAAGCCCCTCCGGAAAGTAACGCCAGATCTTAGCCGGAGTCACTCTCTTGGCCGTGCTGAGAGACACAGCCCCAAGTCATCATCAGACGAATCAGGACGCAATCCCAAAAGAGAGCCTGTCATGCGAAAAGATGTGGAGATCCGGGTTGGTCAAAGTCCCTTAGCCAGGCCCAAACCAGTGGTGCGACCCAAACCTCTGCTTACAAAGTCAGAGCCACAAAGTCCTGAAAGAATGGACATCAGCAGCCTACGCCGCCAGCTTCGGCCCACCGGAAGTCTTCGGCAAGGCCCGATCCGTGCAGTACGTGGCGGTGAAGATTCTGAGTCTGCTTCCGTTGTGTCCTCTGAGGATTCTGTCTCCTCTAGAAGTACCTCCGATCTCTCCAGCGTCTATTCCAAAGGTAGCCGAGGTGGGGAATCCGACCATGAAAGTGTGCTCTACAGGACCACAGATGCCTACGAACGGGCCCAAGAGTCAGAGGTCAGCTTCCCAGCTGGTGTGGAGGTTGAGGTACTGGAGAAGCAGGAAAGTGGATGGTGGTATGTCCGTTGGGGCGATGATGAGGGATGGGCACCTACTTTCTACTTCGAGCCAGTCAAGAATACCCAAAACGTCAGTGTACAAGAATCCCGTGATGGCCCTCTTGTTGATCTTGGTAGCACCAACAAGTCCAACAGCCTCGAGAAAAATGAGCAGCGTGTTCAGGTCCTTAACAACCTAAACCAGCAGAACCTGAGGAGTATGAGCAACCCTAGTCCACCAATCCCATCCAAACCACCGGGGGGTTTTAGCAAACCAACCGCAATGCTGAATGGTTCAGGTGTACGGATGAGGAACGGTGTCCGTCAAGCAGCAGTGCGACCGCAGTCAGTGTTTGTATCTCCACCACAGCCTCTGAAGGACACCAACATCCACACAGGGTCTTTGAGAAGAAATGAATCACTGGGTGCAGGCGACCACTTGAGGTCCACAGGCGGCGTAAGGCGAAACTCCTCCTTCACTGCCGTTCGACCGCAGGCGGTGACTGATGTACGGGTCAGGTCTGGGACCACCATTACAGCACCCACCGGAAGTTCAAGCCCCTTGATTGCCCAGAGAAACGGAATTCCAATCTCTACAGTAAGACCCAAGCCCATCGAGAAGACACACCTCATTCACAACAACCTTCGAGAGGTTTACGTATCTATCGCTGCCTACCGTGGCGACGAAGAGACCATGGGTTTCTCGGAGGGCACTAGTCTTGAAGTTCTGGAGAAGAATCCAAATGGATGGTGGTACTGCCAGGTTCTCGATGGCTTACAGGGACGTAAAGGCTGGGTACCGTCTAACTACCTGGAGAGAAAAAAGTAATTCCCCAAAAATGTTTTAAACATGCACAATTGTAATCAAAATGTAAAAAGATGAACTGACTGAAGGACTTTTGGTTTGAAACGAGAGGGACAGAGTTTACATTAAAACTAGAGTAATGCAGGTGAATGTTTAGCAAAATACCTGCCGTAACTTTATGCCAAATGGGTGCCTTCGTACATCTTTCACTGAATGTTAAGAGGAATCGGTCAAATACCAGTGACGCAACGAAAATACCAAACTTCAACTTAGTGCCATAGGCCTACAAGTACAGAAAGCAACAAACTTATTTTTGTTACAACAAATACCAGTGAGAAAGATCATTTCAGCATAGGTGCATAACCAAAAGTGCAAATCCAATCTTAAGCACTTGTAAACAAGAATTTCCTGTTTAAAAATTTTTGAACAAAAAACCAATGTCGAAAGTTATCTTAGCATTGAGTGCACTCAAAAAAACAAAGCATAACTTTGATTGTCGTTTTTTTTAAAACTATCCTTTTTTTAAATTGTTTTGTGTTGATGTTTGTGTTATATCTTCCTTAGAGATGTATTTCTGCTTTCTTGTAACGTCCTAAAGCCTCGTACACACCGGGACGATTATCGTGCGTGCTTATCGCCGACGTTTTTCGACGCATCTTTTGTGTTCATACCCAAGCGCTTTTCGCAGGCGATGAGCCGCGTGAACGTGCAAATTCACTCCCTGACATTAGATGGCGCTTAATGAAAAACAGAAATACCCCGGTACACATCGAATCCTATTTGATCTGCATAACAACTCCCTCTTATCGAGATTTTTGTAGTCGCTGTCGCATTTGTCATGAAGCCCTTTCTGTTCAGACACCAATGAGACCAGCAGCTCTACATTCATCTTGCCTCGATGCATCTTCTTGGTCTACTTACTTCCTCTTTGTCGTTAGGTATCAATGTGTGCTCGGCAAGACCGTTTTGTGCTTGAGTGCCACCAAGTCGTGTTTTACTGTAACTTCAGCAGCTCCAGGCACGTGAACAAAAGCGCCAATCTCATTGGCCGGTCCGGTTTTTAACGCGGCGCGTCAAACCAAAAAAACGAGCCCGAGGCGTTTTTTAAAAAATTATGCTTTTACGCCTCGTGTTTTGTGCGTCGGTGTGTACACTCACATTGGCGCCCTTTGTTTAGTCATAATCGGCGATAATCGCGCGATATTCGTCCCGGTGTGAACAAGCCTTAACACATCAAAACAGTTCACTGAGTCACATCCTGTCCTGCTTAGTTGCAGGTTGTTATTGTTTAAGTCTCTTTTGTCTTCCCCATTCTTTAAATATGCACAGGCCAAAATGAATAAAACATGTTAAAGGAAAATAGTCTGTGAAAGCTACATGCATAGATCACCTCATGCCCACTTAATTATTGGGTTTAAACCCAAGTTTAGTTTACAAAGTGCATCTGTTTATATTAGGAGGGTAGACAGCTTGAGAGGACAGGACTTTAGATATTGCTGCTCTGTGTGTGCTAAATCTGTTAATTCAAGAAATCAGGACTGGAAAATCTTTTGTTTTGTTCAGCATTTTATCCCAGGGAAGTAGTGCATAACATTGAGCCCAAAATGTGATCACACCAAAGAAGAATTACAGACACAACTGCTAGTTTGTTTTAGAGTTAGTATTTGTTTTATGGCTACAAATAAATACAGTGTATTCAGCAAAACCTAAATGAGGTTTCAGAACTGAGAACAAAGTATATTTAATTGTTATATCTGGAAGCACTTGTTTTTTTTTTAACCCAAAGAAAAGCATATTAATATGCAAGGATAATTTTTACATTACGATATTGCTGGGCAGTACTGAAGTTAGACAATAAGCAGTTTAAACTACTATCATGGTGTTTCATTTTCGACAAAGATATTAAAATAAATTCACAAACTTTATCTTAGTCCATAGTCCAATCTCTAATTCTCTTCTTTATAGATGTCTGAGCTCAGAATGATTACTTCCCCCTTATTCAGTCAAATAATATTCACTAACAGCATCAAACAATTGATGTTCAAGACTGCTGAAATATTTTTCTAATGAATAGTGTGAGCTCTTAAATTAGTTTAACACTACTTTTATTTGATTTAGTTTTCTGCTGGACAGTATTTTAGTGTTAAACAGTTAAAACATTAATTACCTGCTAGATTGCAGTTATATTCTATTAAGCAGAAAATTGTTTATTTTGTCTTGTTTGTTGGTTGTTGTGTGATCACACATGGATAATAATGATGAATGAAGTCGTTCATTTGTTGTGAATCAATGCATTTTAGCTTTTTCTTGAATGCACTGGTTTAAAGATGCAGTGTACTTCATCAGCATATAATTTATTTTTTGTTGTATTTATAATTTTTTATGTAAAAAAAAAAAAAAAAAAATTTAATACTGTCTTGAGAAGATGCCATTTTATTGTCATTTGACACTCTCTTTTAAAACTTGAAATTCTTGGTAGTTCTGTAGTAATTGGCTACTGCTATATTCTGAGCTTTTTTTCCCTACCAAGATGATTTTTTGTCTCTTACGTAGGGTCTCTGTTAATTAGGCAGATGAATAATGTCTCCTACTGTCTTTAAATTGGAAGCAGATTTTTAAAACAATTCTTGTGAACATTTTTCTCATTATGTGAACATGCTTTCACATAATTTTTTAAATCAGAAATGCATTTTCAACCAAGCTGATTGCTGCACCTTTAGCAACTATGGACACTTCCTTTCTCGTTATTGATCCACATATAATGCCAGATTATTTAAACAAACAAACATTTTTTTTTTTAATTATTTCATTGTAACATCATCCTATCACGCCCAGATTTTTTTTTTTTAAATTGACATTACAATTACTAATAATCAATCAATCCTAATTAAAAGCCAGCAGTAAAATGGGAACGATCAAATGACATAACGTTTTATAATAAAAACAGCAGGGCTCTGTAGTTATATAGTATATGTGGATCCCTAATTGTGACTGGACCAAATTTGACTTGAGTGTTTCCTTTAAATGTTATCATTTAAAAAAAAAACAGCAATAATGGGATTTTAAAGTTGTAATTTGGGTGATTTTGTTTTTAACTTTTAAATTTGAAAATGAAAATCAAGCCATTGCACTCTCAATTGCAACTCTCTTTTTGACGATGGCATTATAGAAATGTGTCGATTCACTACAGCGCAGCGCTTGTGATGGATGTTGCTAAGCTCCATTAACACTTTGCTTTTTCTTCATTTGCGCCTATACAATTTACAAGGGAACTGTTAAGTGTCAAACTAGTTCTTATATTACTTGTGTATCTGCTAGCTTTATATTATGTGTTTTTTATTTATTTAAATTGTAATGCTTTTTTTCAGGAACAGTATTGTGTTTTACTGTTTTTTTTTTATTCTTCTTTCTCCTGTTCACTTTTGACATTACTCAGATGGAATGAGGAAATGTGCAATACAAAAACAGGCATCTCACCAGTTAAGAACCAACCAGTTAAGCATTGGAAAAATCTTTGTTTTTACTTATAATTCTGATAATTTTATGTCAAATAATGCCTGGTTTTGTCCCAGTTTTTTTTTTTTATCCTCCAAGTCAAAATATATCAATGTGTGTTCAAATACAGTATGTTATGCGGAATGTTAAAATGCCCTGATAGATGGACACCTTCAGTCTGCCAGCCAACCATGACTTGATTTCTGCATTCATACTTTTTTACCTACTGAACCACATCTTGCTTTAAGGGGTTTAGTGACCTCACAGACCCATGGTGAATCAGTATGGAAATAATAGGGAAGCGTGGGTATATCTAATCCTCTGAGGCATTTGACAGATCAGCCTTTCAAATTACAAATTTGAGATGGTGGGGCAAATCCATCAGCAGCTATATGAGCGCCTCACCACACACTGCCAACTTCTCTACATCCACCCCGTTACCATGGCAAACTCTATCCTAAATCCCAATCGATTTACATACTGTATCATTGACAGATTTCTTTTTCAGTTTTGTTTAGTCTACTAACAAGTTCATTTTTAGCTTTAGGTTTATTCTGAAAATCCAGGTTTAACTTAGAATAGTGTGGGCTGCATATGTTTGCTTCTCTTCCTGTCTGAATTTACTGAGCTTACAACGCCGTTGAATTGGAATGCTTTTACTGAGTGTTTGAATATAAGAACAGAGATTTTCACTTTGGTTGAAAATGAGGAGGGTTATGAGTGACTGTCTTTTGAGTTTCTGGTCAAAAGAAGCTTTTTATGAGAATTGAAATGTCTTTACCTTATTAAAAAAGGCCCTCTCATGTAGGTTTGCTATAGTTTCTTGCTTAATGCTGTTTTCTTTTCTGTTTTCCTTTTGTATGATCACATTTAAATATTAAGATTTTATGTTTATAGTGGAAGAATGTATGGGGTATATTAACAGGAATGTTCCAGGTTCTGTGACATGGTGTTGAAAATGATTTCAACCAAACAAATCTCTTGAGAAAATGTAACTATTTCGTGAGTTATAGTGATTTTGTATGAATTTGTACGTCATTAGGATAGAAACATGAAGTTCCACCTTCATCAATTCGAAGATCCATGCATGAATTTGTATGATGCGATTAATATTACAGAAACGTACGATTTTAAGAAAAGGTCCACCTTCATGTATTCTAAAGTCAGTGAATTTGTACGACGTGATTTGTATGGAAACAGATGGTTTGTATAAAAAAGGTCCATGAATTTGTACGATGTTCATGTGGATGATTCATATAGAAAAGTTATCATGAATGTCCACAGATTTGTACGATGTAATTTGTACAGAAACTTACGATTTTTAGGAAAAATTAAGCACCAAAGCTCCATCTTTAGGAATTCAAAGATCCATGAATTTGTATGATGTGATTCATACGGGGAAAAAAAAAATTTTTTTTTTTGCTAAATCTTAGCATGAAGATCCACCTTCGTGATTTCGATGGTCCATGTGTTTGTGATTCATACTGAAATGTACAAGTTCTAGAAAACAAACGCATGAAGATCCACCCGTAAACCTAACCGACAGTGGGGTGTAACCAGATTGTACGAAAATGTCCAAATCAAATTATTATCTTCATAAATCGCAATGGCCTGTTGGTTTTCACAGTATAAGACACTTGAACCTGGAACATCCCTTAAGCTCCTGAATCAAAATAGAAGAATGTTACTTTTTACGAAAATAAGATTGTGGGTGTATTTTTCCTGTTTGTTTGGTGTATTCTGTGGTGGTTTGTGTACGGGAGTTTTTAAACGGTGGAAAGTGAAGGTGAACAGAGGGAATGTTTGTTTATGATGTTTGGTTAGAAGAGAATCCAGTCAGGTAAGATTAAACCTCTCTAATGGACTTGAAGAAGTGTTCGCTGTGGAAAGCACTTCAGAGAAGCTTCCCGCTAGCAGCAGCTCATTATGATGTCACAGTGGCACTGCATTGTCATAACAGCACTAGTGAGGCGCAGTGTTCTTCAAACACACTAGTTATTTCTGTTGGAAAACTGACTGCAACTTACTTCAAGCGAGCATCCTTGTCTCCAAGGCCATTGTTCCTCAAAACATGCCTTAGTGCTTGAGTACACATGCTGAGGTTTAGAAATTTGCAAACGGATATCCACACCAGCTCGCCGCTGCTGCAAACCTCTTTATAACAATTAAAAAGTTGCTGACAGAATGTGTAAAAGAATAGGACCGCTCGTCTCCAGCTCACCCACCGCGGTGTCAGGAGTACAGGCGCGCTGTGAAATCACATTACCCGAGTGCTCTGTTAATTACAGATGCTTGAGAAGAGCGCCGTGAATACAAATGTCACACTGATTGTGGATGTCGAGCTGCCGGGGGCTCGGATCAGATGCCGAGATAGATTGATCGTGTCTCTAATGGCTCACAGCATGTCGAGATGTATTAACATCATCAAGAGGAATCATTTGAGCTTCCTGCGTCAGCGAATGGCTTGATTTACTGAGGCATCTATGTGTCGTGTTGGTGTACAACAAAAGTTGTAAGAATGTATGTGATCGATTGCATCGGATGTCATTTACAGGGCTTGGAAAACCTGGGAGGGTTCAAGCCTGGAAAAGTCATGGGATGAAAACATTTATTTGGAGAAATGCTTGGTTGCTGGAAAATTCATGGAAATTAATTTGTCAAAAGTTACAGGAAGTACCCTGTGACTAGTTATATTTCTACTAAAACATTTGATACATTTTATCAATAATTTGACTCATGTTTCATGTGGCCTTACCTGGATAATAAGGAAGCAGGCTGTTTTAAACATGGATTATGGTGGAGAGAGTTGTATGTGATGTATGAAGTGCTTGAAAGGAGTTTGGTAGGTTTTATTGATCTTTTTCTGTGTTCATTTGCATTTTTGATCAGATGCATCAGTGTTTGGTGTGAGGCGGCAGGGTGTGTTTATGTGTTCACTTTTATGCGAACAAGTGCAAAAAGGGAACATGCTGTGGCGGTCTAATCTCTTGCTGTTTTCTGTCCCTGTCTCTGCTCGGCTGTCTGCACTAATTACCGTTCTTCTCTTAATTAACAGTCACGAAAAAACAGCATGTGGGGCCAGTAACATCTCGCTTAAAAGAATGTTTTGATAAGAGTCACTCTGAAATTTACATTGATTGAGGTTTGCTTTCATCACGCATCCACTTAACAGACTGCTTATAAGGGTTCTTATTTATTTATTTTTTTTCTAAATATGATCTTATACATGTATAGCATGTATTCTTGGACAGTCTTTGAATTATTTCAAAAAAGACTTTTTAATCAAAGTAACTCCTCAAGTGATTTTTCAAACAAAGTTGAATTCTCAGACAGTAAGTGAAGATGCCTACAATAAATAATATGCCACAATGTTTCTCTGTTACAGACCATTGGATGTAAGGAATGTTTTGGCTAGGTATTTGCAAAACCCTCTTGTCATAAGATATATTAAAAAGTGTACTCTTGGACATATTGAGAAAAGGCCTTGCATTGATATTATTCAGCGCTCAGCCAAATCTACATTTTGTATGCATTTCTTTTAAAGATCTAAAGGTCTACAGCTTCAGCTTTTATTTTCAGCATTTTTTTTTTTTTTTACTTTTTATGTTTTGTTTTTGTACCTTTTTATGTTTACATTGTATCTTGCATTGTCCTAAAGGAAAACACAATAAAATGTATCCTCCTTGTTCTTGTATCTCATTGTCATGCTTTGGTCTAGCCTACATTTAGCAGAGAACATTAATCTTTCATAGATTTATATGCAGAGATTTAGGAGTCAGGTGTTAAGACAGTCAAGGATTTAGGGATCATGTCTCTAAATCCAACACACCATTTGTCTTTTTCGTTTGAACTTGATAGAGCAATGATAGTTCACAAAAAGAAAAAAAAAACATGTATAATTTGGAATAGCATATTAACATAGGCCTACTACTCTTACTATTTCTGCAGTATGTACTATGTATACTTTACACAAAAATATGCACATTTCTGTTGGCATGGCATGAATTACCCAAATGACATTTGCAAAACTGTAATAGCATTGTGGAGTACAATATCCCACAATGCAGTGCTACAACGACTGTCTTTCCTTTTCCAGTGTGAAGTACTGGAGTAAAATTACAGTGATTGTTAACCTTTTTGTTTTGACTTATTTAATTGGACTGCCAAGATAAAATTATATGGATAAAATGTAATCAAAAACACTAAATAACCATATTCATTTCTAAGATGATAACTAGACAGCACTCACATACGTGATGAGGCCATGTAACAATGATTTAGCATAGGATAGTACTGTCTCAGCTAGCATAAAGGCTAGCATGCTAATATAACTTTTGTTATTGCTGCAGTAAATATATAGACTACTTAGCTTTTGCATGCATATAGTACTACCCAGCAGTCATACAACACACAAGTGGAATATTGAATACCACTTGATGGATGAATTTTCCACTAACAAAAGAGCGCTGCCATGATGATATATTTTAGGCCAGTGTGAAAGTTAGATTCACCCTGGTTTATTGGCTTTTGGATTAATGCAGAAAATAAGCTCTGTGACCAACAAAAGTTTACTATTCTTTGAAGTTTTGATCATCATGATAACACAACTAATTTTGAAGCCTATACAATCGGCGGAAGTAAAAAGCTAAACATGCTATAAACGAACCATGGATGCATGACTTCAACATCTACTACGCTTCCAGCAACTCTTTTAGTCTTTATTTCAAGAACATTTTCCCTGAAAGTTTAAGTTAGAATGGTTTGCAAGAGCACAGAAATAAACTGTGAAAGCTGACTGGAGAGTAGATAAGTTTTCCTGTTCGGTTTGATGATGTTTCATGTCCTCGAAACCTCTAGTCACATAGCCACTTGCTAGCAACTGCCTTTTTCAAGACAAGTTTTAAAAACACAAGGTGGCCTAGATTTCTGATGTGTAGTAGAATAAAATAAGAATGAAAATATCTTGAGCTTGAAGTCCTTATGTCAGTCATCTAACCAAAAACCTATTAAAAAAACCCACTGAATTAAGGACGGAACCGCACATGCTAAAATGCTAACTGGTTTCTGTGTTTTGGCCTAGAAATGATGCCATCCCTTCAGCACTCTATGCTAAGGTCATTTCCCAGGAAAAGCAAGAATAAAGTGTACCTTGAATGCAGTGTATGCATCTGCCAAACGCATCAGTGTAGGCCTAAATGCAAATTAATTTCAATAAGTAGGCAGTTAAAGGGGTCATATGATGCGATTTCAAGTTTTCCTTTCTCTTTGGAGTGTTACAAGCTCTTGGTGCATAAAGAAGATCTGTAGAGTTGCAAAGACTAAAGTCTCAAATCCAAAGAGATATTCTTTATAAAAGTTACGAGTCAGCCACACCTACCTAAAACGGCTCGTTCTAACACGCCCCCACATACCTCTCTGTGGGAAGATTTGCATAACGCCACCGAAATGTTCACGCAAAGAAAGAAGGCGTAACTTTTATTCTCACTGTAGTATTGTTGCCGCCGCCATGTCCTGAAGACGCTGTGTGTTTCGTTGTGAAAGCGAAACTACTTTGTTTGGTCTTCCAAAAGAGGACGATATCCGCTTCGTCATGCCTAGAGCTGATCCGTGCTGGTCGCTGAGGGAATACAACAGTATGGTGAGGGGCGTAACATTTCCGTCTCACGCTTGAGGTATTCGGCCAATCACAACGCACTGGATAGCTGGCCAATCACAGCACACCTCGCTTTTTCAGACCGATGAGCTTTCAAAAAGGCGGGGCATAGAGGAGAAACAATAATGTACAGTATGTGGAAAATAATGTTTTTAAACATTTTTTATTTTTTTTTACTTTAAACCGCATAAACACATTTCATTACACCAAATACACAAAATAATGTTCTTTTTAGCAACATCATATGACCCTTTTAATAGAGTGGGGGAGCTATGACGTCAGAATCCGATCCACACTCCATTCCAGTTGGTGGCGGAAATACACCATTTTGTTGTTTGTCAACCGCCAATAAAATTTAAAGAAGAAGAAGAAGAAGACGTCAGAATCCGGAAGTGTAATTCGCCGTGGGTTCCTTCGAGATTTTCCTATGGGGTTTTATAATAGGTTTTTTAAATTGAGTAAAATAAAGCTTGTGGTAAACATAACTTGACGATACTTTTACGTTTTGTTCTACATGTAAACTGCACACACTTACAGCCCAAACGTTCTTATTTAGTTACTTATTAAAAACATACGTTTTCTAAAATGAACATAACCCCTTCAACATTTGTGTTTTGGGTATGGATGTGTTTCATTTACGTTGTAGAACAAAACGTAAAAGTATCGTCAAGTTATGTTTACCACAAGCTTTATTTTACTCATTAATCGAAACACCCCAGTAGCCCATTATAAAACCCCACAGGAAAATCTCTGGAGGGTGAGTAAAAGATGAAATCTTTTTTTCAGGTGATTTATTCTTTTAAACAGGGATACGTATTTTCAAACCAGTGTACAATTGTTAGATGAATACGAAAAAGATTTCGAGATAAAGCTGTGTGTTGACTGTAAGTAAAGCTGACTGCAGTGCCATAACAGAAGGACTTGTGAAGCACAATGTTCTGTGCAGCTTTTAAGGTGAATTGTCAGTTTCTACACATTGTGCTGAACCATAGAGTTGTAATTTGTAAAGAATGAAGTCACTCATTTCTAATTGTTTGTGGACGCTGTCATATCCGTCACATGAGGGATAGATTTGATTAGATCAGGGGTGCCCAAACTCGGTCCTGGAGGGCCGGTGTCCTGAAGAGTTTAGCTCCAACCCCAATTAAACACACCTGAACCAGCTAATCAAGCTCTTACTAGGCATACTAGAAACTTGAAGGCAGGTGTGTTGAGGCAAGTTGGAGCTAAACTCTGCAGGACACCGGCCCTCCAGGACCGAGTTTGGGCACCCCTGGATTAGATAAAGTAGAGCAGGACACAGTAATTTTGTCCACTAGGGGGCAGCCTTAAACAGGCTTGAACCAACATGTCAAATGACTTAAATCTAGATGGAAATAGTGTGTTCACAGTGGGTTGTCGCCCTGGTTGGTCTCAGAAACCCCTAACTATGAGGGGAGATCTTCATCCTCCTCCTCTCAGCTCCAGAGCACAGCATCATAGACACCTTTCATCCTTAATCTGCACACCTCTGATCTCAGGCATGTCAAGTGCTCCTGTTAATCCACCTTGAATGTATGATTCAGGGTCAGGTTGCCATCACGGTTCATTTTGTATATTTTCAGACTTAATTTTGAATTGATTCTTCATAGGAGGTGCAGTTGAATTGTGGGTATTGTGTTATAGAGGTGTAAAATGAAACGCACTTGAAGCACAATCGTGTCATAAATATTTACATTTGAACAAAGAAGGCACATGATAGACACACCACTTGCTGAAACGCATCTGCAAAGTTTACTGACAGTCATCTTTGACTCAGACAAAACAAAGCATCATAAACTGATCACAGACTTTAAGAAGAAAACAAATCTGAACATGGGTTTGAGTCAAAAACTGAATGCCACAATAAGCTGAGACAGTGACTAAATCACTACTGACCTCATGGACTCTATGAATCAATGATTCAATTAACACAGCCCTTGAATGAACCCTGGGAAAGAGGAATCATACCTTTTTGATTCAATATTAGTTTGGTCCCACTGTTCACCAATGGGTAATGAGTGAACGAAACACGCTGGAAACAATTACTAGGATAAAGAAAAGCAATTCCAATCATTTTTTAAAACATGTGTATATAATAAGATAAAAAAGCTTCTGTTTTTATCAACATTGAAAAAATATTCAGATTTTATCAACACTGAAATTGAAATTATTTATGGTTGGGGTGATAATTTATGCAATCCCTGATCCCATTTGTGGTTACTTCACAAAACTTTTTTTTTTTCCCGAAACAAACAAAATTATTGGCCAGTGTGCGAATATGGCTGTTTTCGTTGTTTAAAAATAATTCCAAAACAGGAAAGCTAAATAAGGTAAATAACATTTACCACAGAATCTGCAACACACTTCAGATTCAACACATCGTACTCTATACGCGGTAAATAAATAAAGTACATTACAGGGTCGACAACAATCAAAAGTGAATCCAACTGTGGCGCATCGGTAAGGACTGTATGTCCTCTGAAGGTCTTCAGAAAAACAAGGTGGAGTAGCGAGAATTTAAAATAAATAATCCCATTCTATAGCAATTTCATTAGAATCATTTAAATGATAGAAATGTGGGGTAAGATTAGTACACTTATTCAAACAGGATTAATTTCATTTTGTCCAAATATCAACAGAAATATGATGTAAAAAACTGGTAACATTTTTCAAAAACTACAATCAAATTTTATGAAGTGACAGACACACAAAGATTGCCCTTATATTACACCCTAAATTGTGCAAAAGACATAGAATACAAAACTGGGGTGAAAAGAAAAAAAAATACATTTGGGGGAATGTTGATTCTTTTAAAGTGACGGAAATTTATACAAAAAAAAAAGTGCAAGGTTTGTTTGATGAAAAACTTTGTCAATTTGCTGTTTTTCAAAAGGTTTTTAAAGGTTTGTAAAGTTTTTCAAAAATCTTTAAAACGAACGCTCTAAACAGAAATATTGGGCCTTTAGGAGATTTTCAGAACTGTATGAACTTTTAGCAAGTTCAGTTCAGTAAAATTTCACCATAAATAGACACCTCCGAAGGAAATACGTTGCCAATGAAATCAAAAACACCTGATATCAAAGGGAGTGTACATAATCTTTAGTTCATCTTGCTCCCAACAAAAAGCTGGTTATGATTGTTTACTGCAAAGCCCCTGATTGGTGTACTGCTCACAGCTTGTTGGGTACAAGAAAACCAGCACAGAATTCAAGAAATACACTTCCATATAAACCACAGAGGACTGACAAGCAAACTATACAATCATAATTTCGGTCCAATAATTCAAAAAAGAGGAAAAAAAAAATAATAATAAAAACAAAGGGCTATAGCAACACCTCAGATACAGTTATGCTAATAGGTTCTTTTAATTAACATAAATTAACATTCAAAAGTGAATCACCACTTCAAACGATAGAGTAAAACTCTTAACAGAATATCCTGTCAAGACTGACAGGACATTTTCTCGACACGGTGTTAGCATTGCCTGAAGGAGAGCTGGCTAATACTAATAGCAGCATGAATTTAAGCGCCAGTCATCACGATTGCTTTACACAAGCTAACTGGCTAGTTATGAACAATATTAGCCCGCAGTCCATTGTAGTTCACTGATATTACTCTTGAGCTGCTTTAACATCCACACGCACACAAATGCACATCGTCGTGTTCTCTTTTGCTTATTTGCCATAAATAATCAAATGTGATCTGGATTTCTAAAAAATATTGATTATGGATTGTGTGGGATATTGAAGTGACGTTTATAGTGGATCTAGAACCAAAAATCAAACCTGCTCCTGCTGTCCGCTGACCTGAATGCAAATTATCTGTCACATCAAGATGAATAAGACATCTGACCTCACCAATCTCATGAAAGCATGGTCATGTCACATATCAAGATTTTTCAAGATTATAAAGACAATGACAAAAGTCACACAAATGCACAATTAAGCATATTTCCCACACATAAGAATGTTTTGCTTTATATTTTTTTGTGATTTTCATTATAGATTGTCATGATTGTATCTGCTTAAATTAAAGGTACTATACATACTCTATATACAAACAATAAATACAATTTTGGCTATATACCATTATTATTTTTCAGTGTGCATACTACGCACCGCAATGGACATAAAAAAAAAAAAAAAAGTAAATTAAGAGGGAATATTTGCTTAATTGTTGTAAATACTGTAAATGCAAATGTTAAATATTTAACTGTCTTGAAATCAAAATGCAATTTCCCATTTCTTTCTTTAGATTTTTGAGGTGAAATATGGCATATTCTTGACAGGTTTTGTGACATTCATCTATGCATTTTACCTCTACAATATAAAACTGTATTAACTCTTCACTGATTAACATCAATCTCAGCGAGATAAGGGATGTACTGTAGTTCACCTTTCAATGGTCAATGGTACAGCAGCAAGACATTCTATACCTTAATTGTCCTTAAATTACCTTGAGAAGCTGTTTGGATGCAGTTGTAAAGCTTCAAAAGAGAAGTCTGCTGTCAAATGCTACTTTTAACATGAATTTGGCTTTGGGGGTGAGTCAAAAAGAAATTGATCATCTTTTTGACCCTGCTTTTTTCATTCTCAAAGCCAGCAGGAACACTGAGCCGGCCTGTTTCCCAAACATATTCCATTTTAATCAATTTGCTATTTCATCAGTGGTCTGTGCTCACTATTATCCCCATACACACCACTTTTGGCCTACAGAAACTGTTGGCAGTGGGGGGCTGGGAGAAATATGGATTAACTGGGCAAATCAAATATCCTCTCACCACAAATGACTCTTTCATTGGTTAATGCCTCAAGGCTGTTTTCCTTCTTCCTAGATTTTGCTCTCCATGGCAACATTGCAATTGCTTTTGCAGAAAACCCAGAGTGTGCGTGTTCCAATCGACAGTCGAGAACAAGTTCACAGTAAATCAAGGTTTGATTAGGCCAACATGTTTTTGGGTCGTGAGATGAGGTGCTCTATTTAACCGCACTTCTCTGTGGCGATTACATTTCCCAGCACCGTTGGATCAATTAAGATATCCAATATTAATGTTCTTTAAATGAGTTGTTATATAACTTAATATATGTGTATCAGCCACATGACTCCTTGGTTAATCATGCCTGTGTATTGTTTTAACAAATTATATCTCTTTAATTCCACCACAATGTCCTGCTTGTTGAACGCACGCATAAGCAAAATTATAGCGGATCATTAGCTGACTTCACCTGCTACCTACCAAAGCTTCATATTACATTACGAAACACATGATCAAATAGTCATCAATGCACAAAGACCTCCAGATCAACTCACTTTATAGCATGTACTATGGGCAAGCTGTTGGTTACACAACTAGCATGAAATGGTGAGGTATGAAAAGCACTGTACCTTTATATCTGTCTTTCTGCCTCTGTCTCAGCCTAGCACAGACAAAAATTGTGAAACTCTGAGACGTTTTTGTATGAATTTCAATCGTGAAAGTGCCTTAGCTGGTCTGACTAGAGAGGACAGCAGAAGGAAAAAATAATAGACTGTAACACCCCCTATTGAATATGATTCCAGCTTTAAAGGATATGCAGCTATGCTATGAATGAGAGTCTATTATGGCTCACGGAGAAGGTAGAAGAAATGGGAGATGTGCAAACTTGATTATTATCTCCTGTGTCACCTGAAATGTCCTGAATTCAATGAGATACTGTCTATGATTTTTGTATTACGTCAGTTGAAAAGCCAGAAGCTTCTAAAAAGCAGCAACATCACTGGTTACCATAGCAACAGAGACTTGAGCATGAAATACAAAAGACCTTTGTGAATGGATGCCTGAGCCTTGAAGGTTCAAGGGTTCAAAAGGCATCGCCATGGGAAAGGAGACCCATGCAGTGCCAGAGCGAGTCCCTGAACTGTGGCACCAACCCTCTCTTGAAACAGAGATCTATTAGAGATCCTTAATGGCCCTTATGAGACTTGGGTTTGGGGGGTGAGGGGGCCCCCCTAAGTGCTCCGGTAGGTCTTTATAATGTCTTTGATAGCTCTCCTACAGATAGGACAGCTAGCGTTGGCCATTTTTTTTAGGCGGAGGCCACAGGTGTAGCAGAGACACATGTGTCCGCAGGCGTAGATGACTGTGTCCACTGTGTTTTCATAGCAGATAGAACACTCATCCTGCCATGAGCCTGAGACAGATGGGAAAGTGGGAGATTTGGGGAGACTGATGGGCGAGCTGGGTGTTGTTCCTGTGACAGGAAAAAATTTGATTATCATTCACTAATTTATAATTGGAGCAGTTATGAAATACAGTATGTCTGAACATACAGACCTTCAGTAGAGCTGCAGAAGGCAGCAGAACAGCCACGTTCATTGAGACTGGGCTCTGGGCTTCCACCGCACAGGCCTGAGGGCGAGAGGGACGAGGCAGAGGGCGAGCCAGGGCTGGATGGGTCACGAGCATCACCCAAGAAAGTGGAGCCTGAAAATGCACATAGTATATAAACAGGCAAGATTTTTAATGTGATTCAGTTCCTTTCAGTTCTACTAATAATGGATTCTGTACACAAGAAAAATGCGTGTTATTATAATTAATGTTAAATAACTTTATGTAATTGGTTAACGGTCAAACTTTTGACTATGATTGTAATGGCACA
Source organism: Sinocyclocheilus anshuiensis (assembly GCF_001515605.1). Lineage (NCBI taxonomy): Eukaryota > Metazoa > Chordata > Actinopteri > Cypriniformes > Cyprinidae > Sinocyclocheilus > Sinocyclocheilus anshuiensis. Next base: position 1,495,359 of record NW_015557079.1, read on the forward strand.
AACATTTCAATGCAACCCTGTACTTTAAACATGGCTTCTGACCTGTAGACCTGTGCTGAGTTTCAGATATTGTGTAAAGACAATCATTGCTTTAAAATATATTTTTTTATTTTTTTGTGTAATATAGATTAGATGGTCAGTGAACACTGAGAATGACATTTTAAAAAGAGACCATTCAAGGAGCTGTAGCCTATATCTGAAGCTGTTATTGTAACTGTGTCACCCTCTTCGCAGAACTACATAGAACATAATGTATAATGGCACAGGTGCTGCATTTGTGAATGTTATGGGGGTGTTTGTTTCACTAATCTCAGTACATTGTTCTGGCTGCAGGAGCTTAGGATGGAATCTGAATCTGACACCTTTAAAGACCATGGTGGCCTGTGATTCATTAACAGATCTGACACTCAGGCAACAAAATGGGGAAGCCACCTTGCATTAACCAGCATTTTAACAGCAGACCAAATCTATACAGCTTGAATAAAATAGAACAGCAATTCTCTCAGTGATAGATCACCATTTGGAGCACTTATTGACTTATTCACTGAACTGCAAATAAATACAGCCTACTGATTGGTTGCTCATATAGCAACATGTAGTGAAAAATACATTTTCAGTTTTGAACTAAATAGTATTTTAATATAAGGAAAAAAATGTTGATTATTTATTATTTGATTAAATATGGTGTATATGATTAATTATTGGAGGGGTGGGGTCTGTTCAAGTTCTAATAGAATTGTTAATGGAATCATTAGGGAAGTCATTAATTGGAATTTGAATCGGAACTGGACTCATCAATTTCCTAAAAATTTCCACCCTTAATAAGGGCCACGGTAAGATTTCTGGGCCTTTTAATGTAGTCTGTAGAGCTGAGACTGAATTAAATTGAACTGACCTCATTTCTAGTTTACTGGATCTTCTGATATACGAGTGCGTAAATGGGAGGGAGAATTGGCTGAACTGAAACTAACCTGAACTAAAACCCATGAATACATAATCCTCTTGAGGTTAGGATATGTGTGTGTAGAGTGCATTTACTCTAGATGAGGTCTATGACAATATTAGATGGGAGTCAGTGGGATTCCCCAAGGTCTTGTTTTAGGTCCCTCAGTGGTTTGATTTACATGTGTGTGTACTTTGCTCACATGTTTGCATACAGTATGTTAGTCCTACAGCGTGATCCTTTATTAAGATGGAGACAGGGTGAGGGGTTTTATACGGGGTGGGGTCCCCTGAGCGTGATCCTTTGTGAGTCTGACATGCCATTCCACCTTCTTGTCATTCCACACATAGACATATCATAAATCCCCTTCTCTAGGCCTCAGCAACTGGCCCTGGATCACAAGGGCCAGGCCTCTTCAAGAGCATCTCTACTAGATTAACAGGGACACATGAACAGCTGAGTCTCTCTAACCTCCACCCATAGAGGGAGAGACTTAAAAAAAACCTATTAGAGAAAGTCAGGCCTCCGTAAAGCCTTTTGTCATGCGTAAAATGAGCACTATGTGCAAACATGGCAGAAAGGCTTTTCTGTATTTTGAATATCAAAGGGGTACTGACTACACCAGCTTGCATGGTATAAACAGTCACATTGTGCATCTGTCAAATAATTCTTAAGTAAAGGTGTGAGCTGCATGTCTTCACATATGTCCAACATTGGGGTATCGAATTGAAATTACTGGTGGCTGGCTACTAGGGGCAGTGAACTGCATTCAGTGTGTAAGCGATTTGGTACATAAAATTGAATAGTACTTACAGTAAGTAAATGTCACACTTATTCAGTTTCAAATATTCACACTATTTGAACAGGTGAACATCGACACTGATTTCAGAACAAGTATATTTCATATGTATAGTCTCTGTTACCATCACTGTTAGCTCTTACTGACGTCATGGGGAAAAAACATGAGTTCAGTAATCAATTACTGTAGCTAGCAGATACCTGCAACAAACTGCCGATAAACTGGGAATGGAGAGAGTCAAGAAGGAAGTGTTTGTATTGTGTCTATTACATGCATGTGTTTGTGCATTTAATTTATTACAACTAGATTTAATTAAAGTGGTTGCAGGGCAATAAAATCTAACCGACAGTCACTGTATGCATACCAACAGTCAATATTTACATACTGAATTGCGATTCAGTCTTCTTACTTGGATTTATTTCCATTCTGAATTGTGATTAGTCTTTCTGGTGGCTATCTTTATTGCACAGCTCTCTGGAATACTTGATTCTCCTGATCAATCATGGCATCAATCATGGATTCTCCTGATCAACCACTGTCTATGGCAACACAGTTACAACTTTTACATCTTTAGTATCATTATGCTGTCTCTTTTCTTCACAAGTTATTTTGCGAATCAAGACAATAATCTACTTACAGATTAGTAATAATATATTGATTAATATTGTTATATTACTTATCATCATTTACCAAGAACCAAAACCTAAAGCCTAAGCTTACATAAAACTTCATTCTTTTGCAGTCTTGCAAGCTCTGGTATTTCTTTCAGGTTTCCTCATTTTTCATGTCTTCATTGTATATTCCCTCTCCCGTTACTGTTGAATGAGCACAATGAGACCATTTTCTAACAAGTAAATTGTTATTACAATGACATTTTGAACCTTGAATCTTGAAAGAACAAAAACATTATGCTAAGAGGGGAAATAGGAATAAGAAATAGAGAGAAGAGATGTAAACGAGAGAAATGTTCTCAAATGAATGTTCTCAAATGAAGTGTGAATCGCCCACTCTCCTCTTCACTTTCTCATTTCCTTTCCTTCACCGCATGCTAATGAGATGGGGTGAGTGGCATTGGTGGAGGGAGGGGAATGTGCTTCCAGTGACACCGACATCTTGGATAGTGCATACACAGCTAACAGAGGTCAGAGACCACCCACACAAACTCCTGTTATACTTCCTGTTTTTAGCTGTGTATGTTTTTGTGTGCACATACTTTGTTGAGTTCAAACTTTATTGGGTCAGTCGCAGGTGCGTGGGTGAGACCTGGAGCACTGTCTGGTGTTTTGAAAGTTTACTGGAGTGTGCCTGTATTTGTGGTATCAACAAAATTCAAGTGATTAAAATCAAATGAACAAAGTTTTTAAATGAATCTGTTGATACAAACAATAGCAACAGCACAGGTTTGTAATGTTCTTTACATACTTTGTATATCTTAGGGGTTATATCTTCTTCTTCTCCTCCTCTGAAATAAATGCATTTTTGAGAGCCTAAACAACAACACTCATTAAACTTTGCACATGTATCGAAAGTGGCGAAAATTTACATCTGGGTTTCAGAATGAAGAAGCTGTTGCACTTGCAACTCAGGAATACAATGTTCAATCGGCCCTAAACTTTACAGGTTTCATAAGAGTCCTGGCCAGACGACATGCACATGCCAATATTCAGTTACAGTAATAGCGCCACCTGCTGGCAACAGGAAATGGCATGTTTTACACTGTAATGCACTCCCTGCAACATATTAAAATATGCCATCAAGTCCCAAACATGCTATAAACATGCTAAACCATGCTAGAAACACTTAGCTAAGAGATAAAGCATGCTACTAATGCCATAAAACCAGAAGTTGTTGTAACTAGTGTTGTCAGCCGGTACTGAAATTTTAAAAATGTCCATTTTCTTTTAATATTTGAGTGCTGTTGAGCAGATTCCTAAACACCACTGATTGGCCAATGTGTCAACAGATATGACTGTAATTGGCTACAATGATCATCGTTTCCCGCTTTTCACCGAGCACTCACACAAAAGCACACGGGAGTGTTTGAAAGCAGGTGTCTGTCAGCGGATCCGTCTATGTGCAGATATATTAGGGATCCGCTGATAGACGTGGATTTCAAACGCTCCCGTGTGCTTCTGTGTGAGCGCTCGGTGAAGAGCGTGAAGTGATGATCATAGTAGCCAATTACAGTTATATCTGTTGAGTGCGTGAATACAATGGCCAATCAGCGGTGTTCAAGAATTCGCTCAACAGTGCTCAAATGTTAGCGGGAAATGGAGGTTTTTAAAATTTTTGTACCAACTGGTACCGAAGTCTATACTTTTGACAACACTAGTTGTAACTCAAAGACGCAATGTTCAATCTGCCCCAAAGTCAGTCCTGGCCTGAACACATCTAAAGGCCAATAATCAGTTACTGTATACTCATAACGCCACCCTCTGGCAGCAGGAAGTGTGGCACATGTAAATGACTGACACATTCCTCCTTTATTTACCCACGTTCCACACTTGAACAAGTTGAATGCACCACAGTTCTAGTGCAACCGAATTCCTACAGGGGGTTTCTAGTTCGGTACCCTATTGCACTACTGGGCCTTCATGACAGCTTTCAGATGATCAGTTTTTAATGTGTACCGTTCCCTATTTTGAACTAAACTGCTAGTGTAAAAACACCCAAAGTGTTTTTTTTTTTTTAAAGTCGGACTAACACACCTAGATAATGTAATGCATAACTATAGAGTTGGCATGCTTACCTAGAATCCTTAGCTGCGTGACAGCACCATGCAGTCCAAAGAACATCCAGAGTGGTCGTGAGTTGTCCACACACACCTGCATACCCACATTGTTGCCATTATGACTCAGAATGACTTCCCCTTCCTGTGTGACCAGGAAACCCAGGATATCGCCACTCTGCAAAGCAGTAGGCACCCTGCACACCGCCCAGAATTCCTTACGGTCCACCAGTGCCTCAGGATTGTAAGGGAGGTCGCTAGGGCGAAGCACTGCTGGGTCACATGACGTCACACCATATGAGAGAGACCCAGATCGAGTAGGGCTGGACTTAATGACTTTGATGAAGATAGTTTCGCCAATTCGCAGTGGGCGATCTGTGAAGACCAGCGTGCGTTCTTCACGGTTGTGTTCGGATCGGGCCACGGTCTGTTCGTTAAGGGTTTTGATGTGGGCACCTCGGAGCTGGTGGAAACGTAGGTCACATTCCAAGGTGTGAGGAAGCAGTGACGACTGCTGGGAGTTCATGGAATTTTGAGGAATGGGACAGGCGACGGGGGCAGGAGGGAGCCGAAGTCTGGCATCATCTTGTTGCAGGTTAAGATCACAAAGACTGACGGACAGGCGGGAGGTGTCTGCTTCACGTCGTAACGAGGTGGATCCACGTACTGTGGTGAAGGATCGTGGGCGGAGAAGGTCTGGAGGGACGACTTCACTGTCTGTGGGACAGAGGTGGGATATGCAGTTAGCTATCAGTTGTCAGATTAGCATTTTGTATTACACAGTATGATTTTATTCAATGGTTGATCTTAGATAATCGACAACTATTGGATGGTTAATCAGCCCTACAGATTTAAATGTCTACCACTAATTATGCAATACTGGAAAAAAAGAAAAAGAAAAAGTCTGCAGAGGCCCCCTAGTGGGCCCTGGCTCAACTGTTTTAGAGGGTTCCCTGTTGAATAAACCAGCATATGCTGGTTAGATATGTTTTGAAGCATGGCAGCTAGTTTTAGCTGGTTTAAGCTGGTCATGTGCTGGTCTTAAGCAGCTAGCTCCTGCTCAGGACCAGCTTAAACCAGCTCATGACCAACTAAGGACCAGCTCAAACCAGCTGCCATCCTTCAAAACATACCTAACCAGCATATGTTTTTATTTTTTTTTGCTGTTGTTGTTGTTGGTTGTTGGTGCATTTCTAAACTGGCAAACCTAGGAGACCAGCTAAACATTAGCTTGACCAGGCTGTGAGAAAAGCTAGACCACTTTATGATGGTTTGCTCTTTTTTATGCTCTTTTTTTTTCCAGAAGCATAGAGATGTCTATGTCACAAGTCTTTTTTGACAACTACCAAAAACGTACATGGCTATTCATTCAACAAACATAAAAAACAAATTCAGAAATCTAACTCGAGTCCTAGTTACTGTTCACATCTCTGGATCAGTACAATACGCAAACAATAAAGTGAGTTCAAGACAGCTAGCATACATGTAACGCATTACTATTTTACATAAGAGCTAAGTTATTTCCAAAACGGCTGCCAGGGAGTGTCTCTTTACATTCTTTACCATTTATACCAGTTACTCATTGGCTGCCATGAATAGAACTTTATAGTAATGTAATAGTAGGCTAGCATAGTACTATAAGCACAACATACCCACTGCTCCTCGCCCGTCTGCCAAAAATAGTGCAAAATATGAATGAAATGCTGCGCTAGCGAAGTGTTTTGCGTACGCCAAATTTAATTTCCCCTCTCCTAGTAGCCTAAAATAGCATATTACAGTAGTTTAGAGGTAGGCTAGCTTAGTTTATAATAGCTTAGCACTCAAACAAGCTGAAGACTGTCATTCCTCCTTTTGTAACTGATAGCCCCACTGGAGTGTGCCCTGTATTTAGACCTCATCTGTGCATTCGAAGACAGTCAGACCCCAGACAAAAATATTAGCACTAAAAGTATCCTGCCGGTGCTAATTAGCTTGTTAAAATTAGCCGTTCCTCCTAAGAGCCACACCGTTGATATTTTTTAAAGGGGTCCTATTATGCTTTTTCACTTTTTTAATTTTAGTTATTTTTTAAAGCATTATAACCCCAATTTGCTATTGTGTGCTTCGCATTTTACTGAGGACAGCTTCCACAACATGACACAGTACAGTGCCGGATTCGCCAAAAGCTTTTGTTGAAAGACGGAGCAAGGGGCGTGGCAGTACTGAAACACCATCTAAGCTGTTCGCCAATCACAACGCACTGGGACAGCTAACCAATCACAACACATTTTGTTTTTCGGAAGGCGGACCTTCATCAAAGCCGGAACTAATCGAGCCGTTTGTGCCAGGCTGGGGAGAAAGGTATTTTAATAATGTAAATTATGTGAAAAATAATGCGTTTTTCGAATCACCAAGCATGAGAGCATGTTCTAGTACACCCCCAAAACAAAATCAAGACTTTGTAAAAGAGCATAATAGGACCCCTTTAAAGAGAGGGAGAACATTATTTAACCTACTCAGTAAAATGGATTTTGCATGCTTAGCTTAAACATCTGCATCAGAAATATATATATATATATATATATATACATTATTAAAGAGCAATATTTCCTCTAAATATTCATTTTTAATATCCACATGTATAGGGAAAGTTTTCTAACCATAAAAAATATTTCACATATTTAAATATATAAGCTCCAGCCCTCCTGTGACCCTACAGAAGATAAGAGGTTTGGAGAATGGATGGATGGATATTTAAATATTTTGATATCGACCCTGTGCAATATTTGTTTACAAAGTTTATTGTCAATAAATGACTCTGTAAGTTGCTTTGCATTAGCATACTCACATCAGTGTTGGTTTGAAAGAGAGAGAAGAGATACACACAGTTACTGTTACACATAGAAGGAAATGACCAGAAGATAAAAAAGAAGGTGGAGGTCAAGAAGTGTGATAGATGGAGATAAAAGGAAAGAGAGAGGCTTTACCTCCAGAGGGCCTCTCTCTCCTTCTGCCTCTCTTTCTCTTCCTGTGTCTGTCTCTATATATTGACAATGACCCGCAGAGACTGTTGATTAGCTCTCGTCTCAGATAAACCCTCTTAGACCCATTACAGTATGTGTGAGTGGCTCAGCAAACGACAGCGAAAGAGAAAAAGCAGTTCTCCAACCCTCTATAATTAGTTCTAGAAGGACGTAACTCATTTCAATCAGGATGAAGGACACAACATGTTATGCTTAGAGATTAATCCTTAAAATACAAGGCGAACAGGTCAGCAAATGACTTATTCCCTAATAATACGCAAAGCTACTGTGCAAACAGAATGAAGTAATATCTGTGACACAACCGTTTTTCTTTCTATCCTTCAGAATAAGAGTCAACAAAGGATTAGAATTAGGATTACACTTATCACTAAAGCATTGAAAAACTTGCATAGTACAGCAAGTACAAATAAAAAAAGGTTAAGTGAAATACAATATTTTGGACATGTAAGTAATGCTGCTAAAACTTAACCCTATTTGTGTGAGGTCTTGAATAAGTTTGAGCTTGAATGCATGTACATGTATCACAAAAGATACTGTAGATCTCCATTGGTAAAGCTTTGCAATTATGTTAACTTTGTTAAAACTATGTGCACTATTTTTACAGTGTTTATTAACTGAGGTAATTATCTAATATGAAATGTTGAATTGTTAAAAATGAATTTGTATATGTAGAAATGAATATATAAATATATACTCTAAAAGTAATGTACATCGTCCTTTCATATTATCTCTTACATTAATGTTAATACAAAGGTTATTTTTTTAAAGTGTTGCCTCTCCATTTTCTGCTCCTCCTACGTGTGATCGCAATGTCTAGTTTGGATATTTGGATATATACATCTTCCATTTGTCAGCACTCTGAATCCCATCATCGGCTCTCATGACTTTCAGATCTAGCTGAGATAAATGAATCTAAGTACATAGTCTTTGATTTGCATACAAAAACCCTGCCTGCTGCATAAGGTGCTCTGAACTGCAAATCAATGTCCCAACATAAGGACTTAATTTTCCTTTAAAAACATTTTCTAAGAGCTTCAAAGTGTCTTGTGTGGTAGTCTGTGCTAATTAGCAAAAATATTAAACACTCCTAAGGAGAGCGTGGGGATGGCCCAAGGGCACTAACTCTAAGACAACTACAAAATTATTAAAGGCGAGATGGAGATAAATTTAAACTTGTTACAGTCATTTATGGGCAAGAAGAAAAAAAAAGTCACAGGAGATAATGAAGACATAATAGGAGCAGCATCATATTCCACCCAAAAATTCTAGTTGCAAATTTAAAAACCAATATCTTTCTGGTGGCCTCTTTACTTTTCTTTATGTCGATCCAAACCAACTTCCTTTCTTCCAAAGAGATGCGTTTTGAAGAATGTTCACACTGCTTTTTATCATTTAACAAAAGTATATGATCAGGTGCTGTCAAGTTCCTTGCCTTCAGCCACAGCTTTCCAATTGTATTGTTAATCGCACATATTCAAACTTGCCACAAAAAGGTATTGGTGTTGATGACTGATGAAAGGCTTTTAAGGTGCCTTTTTTTTTCACTCCACGCCCAGCTTATCCATTGTTTATCCATTATTAATGGGCAGCTTCAAAGTGGTTCCCAATCCTGGTCCTGGAGTACCCCCAACTCTGCACATTTTGTATGTCTCCTTAATAAAACACACCCGATTCGACTGATCAGCTCGTTTGTAATGACTTAAAGATCGGAAATTGTTGCGTCAGATTAGAGAGACATCCAAAATGTGAACTGTTGAGATCCAGGACCAGCATGGACATTCATCAAAACATCTTTCATAGTGTTTGGGATCAACATGAGGGTGGGTAAATGATGACAGAATTTTTCGTTTTGGATGAACTGACAGTTAAAATGGACACACAGCTGAACCCACCCAGTTGGATTGGGCAGAGAAGCAGGTAATGACATCACCACAGGACGTCTGGCTGGAGTGTCTCTTAGATCAGGCTAATTAGAGTAATGCCATGCTGTAAATAGGATTAATCCAGGCTTCAGTGTCCCACACTGCCCTAGACCTGGACGCACTGACGCAAGCCTAAATCTCGTTTTTTCAACAGACATGATGCTTCTCTCTGGATAAATCACATAACAGAAAAAAGGAAGTGGACTGGGAAACGAATGGTTGACAAGGCATGAGATAGAAAAATGTAAGCAAAACATTTACTGGATGCTTTTGGATAAATTTTATCTATCTATTCCTATGTTGTCCATCACTGTCTCTCTCTGTTATGTTATCTCATCCCTGTCTCATCATGTTCATATCTTCTTTTTTTCCATAGCCATTCTCAATCTTAATGGGATCATACTATAGTGGGATCTGGATTCTGTCTGATAACCGTGGAAATAACACTTCAGATGTGCAAAATAGATACTTTCAGACAGAAATACATTGATGTAATCAGTTCTACAGTGACAACGTCTACATTTGCACAGTCATTGTTTGGGATGGATACTCATATTTACTAAAATATGTGACTTGAATTGTTCCGCTCATACAATAGCTTACAGTAGTTGTTTGAATATTGTCAGGATGAATAAATAAAGTCAAACCCTTTTCAGTTCTCATGATTTTCAGTTCTCTTAAATGTCATCAAAGATGACATTCATACAGGGTTTTTATAGTTTTTAGTTTTATTTCTGTTTTATTTTCAATTTGTCTGTTTAGATTAGTCTTTTAAATTGTGGCTATTAAAATGGTTTTGGAGTCATGAAAATGTTTTAGTATAGATTTTTTTTCGATTTATGTTAGTCTGATAAAGCTGACTTAAATCTGTCTGCTTTGACCATTCGTCAACAGACTCTTCAAAAAAAGGCGTTAGAACGCCTGAAGGTTTGCTTAGAGTTTCTGTTTGATATTCTCCATTCTGGTGAACAAGTGAGTGCTAATTACTCAATGGACTCGCTGGGAGAGAGCACGGACATTAACTGCACGCTTGGAGTGGAAAGCTTAAAGGAAAGGAGATGGGGAAAACCAAGGGAGGGGCAAAGACAAGAGAGCGTTCGTGCCAAGATGTCTGACCGGTGGCAGCTGCTGCCCCTCTAATTACCCTGCACCTGCGTCGCTGCCAATCCTCACATTTCCTTTGTCTTATTGGCAGCTTTCCCACAAGTCCCAGCTATTCTGCAATATGACTGGCTGAGACCAGATTCTAATCTCTCTGAAAGTATAAATCTCTATAAAAAAGAAGACATGAATCCAGGCTTGCGCATTAATGCCTCACTTTAGTGATGGGACGCAGCTGCACTGACCAAAAGCAAACACCCATTTTCATTGTCCTTTTTTTAATTTCTTTTATTTAGCACCAGACTCCAGCACCTGTTGGGCTAAACACAAAAGGCAGTGGAAAATAAGCAGATGAGGTTTCTGATAAACAAAAGCGGCTCTTGGTTCAGTCAGAAAGAGCCTGGATGGGAATGAAATGCCCAAAAATGGAAGTGCACGTTCTTTGCTTTTGTTTTACTTTGAGGCACTGTACAAGGTTGTTCTTATTGATTTTTCATTTCCCCTTTTTGCTGTTTTATCTACTACTATACAAGTAACTATGTCTCATATCATTTTCCCATTTTAATGAAAGGAAAGTTTTAGTTCTGTCTTACAAAGCTCAAGATTGTATCCCAGTTTGTTAGACGTTCAAGTGAACAAAAAACTGGGAAGAGAGTGTGGGGCCTGCAGGGCAGTGTGATGCTGATGCATATGGTACATGTAAGTGTGTGTTTGAGGGAAACAGTAGGGGGAGGCAGGAGAGGTTTCAGTGCAGCCTGATGGCTCTATGCCATGCTTGGCTGTTGGGTCTCTTTGTTTGGAATAATGGCCACACAGGCAACACGTGGACCCATTGACAAATGATCTCTGGGTAACAAACCTCCTTCCCTGAGGTAATTTCTCACTTTCTCTCTCTGAAACACACACGGACACAGCCAAGTACACTTAGAAAGCCACAAAAGACCCTCTGTGTGGATCATATCCAAATTTTAGTCAGGCCAACTATGGTTTCCTCGCCTCATGTCAAGGATGAAGTCAACACGGAATACAAATTGACCCATTTTACTTTTATAATACACGTTCTTGGTCTTATTGTGAACAATTCATTGGTGAAGCTAATTCTGAAGAAATACTTGATAATATTTGATCCCGTTTTCTTGGATCTTGGAAATCACACTAACCACTTCAAGCCACAAAAAGGCTAGGCTGTGGATTATAAACCCATTATGCTATTATCTTCCATGTTGCTGCAGTTACTTATTTTCCCTAACAACATTCACAGTCCGAGGCTTTTTCATTTGTACCACCCATTTAATTTAACCTAGCAGATTGGAGACATACTGAAATTTTGCACTGTGACTCTGACCTAGGAAACATGAGAAGGTCTGTGTAGTCCTAAATATGTGGATGTTTATCTAGCAGTCTATAAACTGATGTTTGCCCATAACTCCCTCAAAGAGGCCCTGAAGAGCTCTGCCTATATATAAGACAGCCACACCTTATCTCAGCAGCACTGTCCATGTTTGGATGTCCCGAGGCCTTGGCATGAGCAAAATGAAGGAAAAGGGGAGTTCTAAGTTTGGAGAAGGGATACAAGGACACTTAACAGCAGGAAAAGGAAGGTGTTCTGTTTTGGAATGGGTCACGCTACATTTTCCCGCCACCTTGAGCACTCTTCCCAGAACTTCCTGTGATGGTCCGAGCTCTTAAAAATAGAATCTGACCTCTTGACAAGCATTTCTCCTCAATTGTTTTCCCTCTTTGTACTTAAAACATGAAATACTGTCAAATAGCCAAATGGTACAACATCTTTTGTTCTAATTTCTTTAATTTGTTCCACCCCAAAGCAGTTGGCCAGCCAAACAAATTACAATTACTTCTGTTAATACCCATTATGTGAGCTAGCACAGAAACATCCCATCAGTCTCACTAATTCACTCTTTCTGGCTGAATTGGTTAAATAGTCCATATTTAAGATATTATTTTTGGAGGATGATGCTTTCAGCAGGGGTCTTTCAATTAGGTTTATTAGCCTGGAATGGCCCACCGCAGCCAAGTCAAACTTGCACGTCAGTCAACTAAATCAAGAAAATCTGTATAATCGGCATATTTCTTAACAAATATTATAGAAGTGGTCCATGTATGTTGCTTTCATTCAAAACAGGAGAAAGCCCTGCTTATCTATTTTCTACCCCTGAAGATGAAATGAAAAACAATATTAAATCAAAACTTATGAACATAATGTATACAGACCTATTTGTAAACTTAAACATAATTCCATTAAGAGAGGTCTATAGAACTCCATTCATAGAATTCCATTAAGACTGTAGTTAACTATTATTGTAGCTAAATTGCATTTAGCACCACAAGGGTCCAGTTTAGCCTATGTAATGCTAGAGAAACCAGACACTATGCTCTTGCTACAAAGTCCAGATGTTTGACAAGCTATTTGAAATCCCATTAGGAGCTGCTCTGGATGTGCATAAAGAGAGGGGTTTCTTTCACAAGATTGCTTGGACACTGGAAGCACAAAGCCTCAAAGTTAAAGGCATGAACTGTACCATGACACCCCCAACACGAGCCATTAAGTCTATCTGTTTGAGTCATAAGATAAAGATGGCTGACACACAGTAAGTATGTCGTCTGTAAAATCTTCATTGTATATACTCAGTACTAGATTTAGTCCACTGTGGGCTCTTCTGACTTTAGTCTTGTTAGTCACGTCTATGTAATATTCTACTAAGCCAAACAATACTTTGTGCTAACCCACCATCATCCATCAGGATTTCAGGTTCATGTAGTATAGTATAATAAATCCACAAAATAAACACAGATGAGCCAAATGAATGAAAGCAATAACTGTTTTTGCCAGCTAAATCTAAAAAAGGATGCACATTCTGACTTACAAGAAGGGAAATTGTGCCACTATATGATATATATATATATATATATATATATATATATATTAGGGAAGCACCGATACTGGTATCGGGCCCGATACTGAGCTCCTGTACTCGTACTCAATAAAATGCCCCGATACCAAACGCCGGTACTAGAGCCCGACCTATATATCGTTTTGCCGATATTATCGGCCGATATGAGCCTGTCGCCGATATATCGGTATCGGCGAATATGCCGCTTATAACAAAGAGTGAAAAATTGAAGGGGGTCTGAATACTTTCCGTACCCACTGTATATTTGTTAATTGGTGCTTCCCAATAAGTCGCTCCACCAGCTTTTGCTGCATTTAGCCTGGCCAGTGTTTCAGAAGAGGGTTACTGAGGGCTGGGTTATTTATTAAACAACATTCCAGCTTCACTGCATTTCCAAATGCCTCAAGGGACGATTTAATTTCACCAATATATTCTAGAACCCTGAAAACTACACCACGCTAGCAAGGTTCAAGGACCAGCCAGACTCTAATCACATATAGAAAGAAGCCCGCAGGATCGTCATGGTATCACCTTCTAGCTGCAGGAGTGATAAAGTGTGTTGAGGAGCGGATATTACAGGAGAAAGGGAAATTGGACAGACTGGAGATCACAGTGAGTGAGTGTTGCCTCTAAGGAAGGAATGAGTATTTATGTGCAGGAGGCAGATTTACTGCTCATGGCTATATTTTTCCCTGTCAGAGTTTTATTAGTGATGGAGAGAATTTTAACACCATTCAGAAGCCAGGAGACAGTATGTCAGTGTCACTGCTTATTTTAAAATGACTGCAAAAGCCTTCTGTTAAAGGTGAAATGTGTAATTTCTGTACTACTAGTGTCACAAAATGAAAGTGCAAAAATAAAGTTTTTAAACATGTTTCCCTGAACCCCCTGCCATTGGTTGGTTTCACAAATAATCACACCCCCAAATGCACACCATTGGTTGAGTTTATGTTATTGTGTTGGGTTGGTTGAGATGCTTGGATATGGGATAGAAATATATATATGAAAAAATATACTTTTTGACCATAGAAAAAATACATTAACAAAGCTGGTCTGAATTTCTAAATAGGCTAGTAATTAATACCCTTACAAATTATAGGCAAATTCACTCAAACTAAGAAAGAAGAACAATTTCCTCAAAAATTGCTAGTAACTTAAAAAAATACAGAGAAATGGCACGTAACACACTGAATTAAATGTGACCCTGGACCACAAAACCAGTCTTATTTTTGTTTTTGCCGCTAGAGGGCACGTATTCAAAACAAACAAAGAAACAAAGGCGTAGCTTGATGACGCCGTGACTGAGGCCATGTCCACACGTACATGGGTATTTTTATAAACTGACTTGGCAGGAGGTTTCAAAAATGTTCGGTTTCAGTAACCTGGTGCTGCGTTTGTGTGTGGACGAACAGCCAAACCGCGTAGAAAAAGCTGCAGTTTTAAAAATAACCGCGTTCACTTCCACTCCTTCTGGTCGTGTGTATGTGGGTTAAAGCATCGCAGTTTTATCATACTAGATACATTTGAAAGTTCTGTTATAATGCTACTCTGTGTGGTCGTAATAAAACGCATAACATATTAAAGTGTCTTTGGTGTTTTCATGTTTTCTACAAAACAAAACCGGAAATCGAGGAGTTATGACGTCACTGGCAGGCGACACAATGACACTATGGACAAGCTCCGTGTCACTAGTTAAAATTGCTTATTTTTCTGGATTTAAACATTCTTCCAAACATTTGGGATAATGTAAGTGCACAAGTCAGCAAAATATGTAACACTGTCATTGTATGGTTATTGATTTTTCTTTTATGCCAAAAATCATTAGGATATTAAGTAAAGATCATGCTCCATGCTCCATGTAAATATATTAAAACATAATTTTTGATTAGTAATATGCATTGCTAAGAACTTCATTTGGACAACTTTAAAGGTGA